>NC_053431.1:41079854-41379854 GCF_007990345.1 Gossypium hirsutum | reverse complement strand
ATGCACTAATAGGTCCTCACACATTGACCTATCACATTTTTGAATTTTCTCACATAAGTCCTATTGACTAAATTCACATGCAATCAACCAAATCGAAGCTTGAAATTTTCACACATTCATAATTACATATTCTACACAATAAGTATCACATTCAAACATTTCGGTGACTCGGTTTAGCGGTCCCGAAACCACTTCCCGACTAGGGTCAACTTTGGGCTGTCACAACACGAGTCCTTCTCAAGCAATAGTAGAGGACTTGTTTATGAAGATCGAAGACTACAAATTGAGGAACTCGATGAATGGCGGACGCACAAACCAAGAACACTTGACAAACCGAAACTACGCCAAAACGAGCCCGATACCTTTCCAAATCAACTTAAGGTTAGTGATAAGGTCTTATTAGGCCGAGGATCCCTACATTGTCACTACCACACCGAATGAGGAAATCCCTCTTACGGTACTCAGTATTTTTTCATTCGGTATGGTGGAGGTGAGTCATCCCAAGTTTGGCACTTTTAAGGTAAACAACATCCGATTAAAACCTTATTTTGATGAGATTGATAGCAGGAATGAGGAGTATAAACTCCTTAAACCACCATGATTATTCAACAGAGAGGTAAGTCGAGTTTAGACTATAAATAAGTGCTTCTCGGGAGGCAACCCGAGCACTAACAATAGTAATTTCTTTCAATTTTGGTATTTAACTCCTAACTTACTAATAGAAATTTTGAATACAGGTATTTTCGCAGAGACATGGCCAAGCACACGGGCGTGCGTAAGGCCGTGTGAAAATAGGGCAAAAGGTTTCCACAACACGAGCTACAATCAAACGCCACGGCTGTACGATATAGCCGTGGTCAAGCCTGCCAAAACAACACAAGCGTGTGACACGCCTATGTGGAAAACCCGTGGTTGAAACTAAGAAACTAGCACGGGTGTGAGACACTCCCATGTCTAACACCCATGGTCGAACCTATTTTAACACCGGCGTGGGGCTTGCATACACGAGCGTGGGAGAAGCGAACGAAGCTAGAAACGGCTATGCGACACGGTTGTGTTCACTAACACGCCTGAGGCACATAGGCGTGTGTCGAATTTCAGATGCCCCAAAATAGGAAAAACACGAAACACATGGGCTGAAATTGGGGCACACGGGCGTGTCCCATGGCCGTGTGTACCAAAATCTATAAATAGGCTGCACTATTCATTTTCTTCCCCACTCAAAAACCCTAACCCTAGCCACTGCAAGTCTACACGGCCTCTTTGCCACGCCCGTACGCCGCTTCTCACTCTATTTTTGACGCCCAATCTCTCTCTCTTAGCGTTTGTTCACTCTTTTCACCTCTATTCTACTTATTTTTAATGCTTATTCTTAAAATAATTGTTATTTTTATCATACTATGTTCATTTTGTTCATTATTTCCTACAATATTAGATTATTTATCATGCATTTTATGTTAATGTAGGTTGTTAGGAAAGCTTCATTCCTTTGTCATTCACATGCCATTATTATGCTCATCCTCATGCCCGTACAATGTAAGAAAATTATGCTATCAAAAAGAATTTTGTTGGTTGAGTTTGGTTCATATTTTGGCTAAAATTAGTAGTTAAATTCATGGCTTTCCAAATTCACGTATTTACTATTATTCTTCTTTACAAATTATAGGTATACGATGTCGTCTTCACGAGGAAAGAAATCCACTGTCCCCGCTTCAAAGAAAATGAAGGGAGTGTCATCTTCCTCAGGTCCTACTGCAGAAATTCATCACCCTTTCCTCCAATTCCCCAACGGGCCCCAAGAAGAACTGTTTCAAATACTACGGGCCCGACCTTTAGTAGCGGGCCGTTGCATCGACTGGGCTGCTGTCGAACAAGTCCAGTTGGTTGACGCTATCCGGGCTCTTCTTACCACCGACCCTTGGGAGCTGTTCTTCGGGATTATCGAGCCAACATACCTCGAGCTCACGATGGAACTATGCTCAACGTTTCATCTTCAGACTGTAATGACAAGGTACGATGATCCTGGCATAGTTCAATTTCACCTAGGCGGATTAATCCGCCAGCTAAGCGTCCCAGAGTTTGGTGCTGAACTAGGCTTATAGACGGATGAGTTTAGGGAGAAGAATGAACTACATGCTCTCAGTCGCCACATACATTTCTCTCCCTCGAAGTGCTGGCACATTTGGCCCCTAGAACAGCCTCGTACAATCCTAGCCGCTCCAAGGCATCAGTTCTCCCACCATCCCTGAGGTACTCATATGCTATTTTAGCTCACACGATTACAGGGAGGTGAGAGAGCACTGGCGTCATCAACACCCACGACGTCTACTTCTTATGGTGCATGTCGCAAGGGCACCTCATCGACCTTGCCTATTTCATCGCCTTTGCGATTCAGCACCAGATGGAGCGGCATCGGAAAGGGGTCATCTCCATTGGCCCCTACATGACTCGACTGGCCTGACACTTTGGGCTCCTCAACACCCCGTCCCAAGAATCATCCCTCACCCTCATCGACCAGATGTCTCCACAAGGCATCTCGAGCATGCTTAGCATGATGATGATCGAGAGGCGCCGAGGAACCTACCCTCCCCAGTATCGTCTCGATCAATCTATAGAGGAGGAGGCCTACAAGGAAATTCCTGATGATGTCCCCCCACAGCACGAGGACCCACCGACTCAGCCACCACCACCCTCTGGTCCAGTTCATGCGGTGGCTTCATATGTTGACATCTCTGAGCGCCTCACCCGATTCGAGCAGCAGTGTTTTCAACGATTTGACAACTTGATGCTACTCTACAACAGATTTGTCAGCACCTCCACATCTCATCGCCAGTCCCACCTCGCGAACCATCCAGCGATGAAGATGTTTAGAAACATTTATTGATTATTTTATGTTTTTTATTTTTATTAAAACTACTTTTTATTTTTATTTTTATTGTTTATTGTTTATTTTTTAGTAGATTTTAGAATTTTATTTTTAATTATCAATTTCAATTTTTCTTTATGAGTAATTATTCTTCCTAATATCCCCTAAAAAATTCCTGATTTTATCACAGTTATATAAAGGTCCTAAGCTCATCACCGCATAGGAACTACAACTCCACCGGGAAAAGTTCTCCACGACTGCCATGTCCTGCTCGCCCACGACCATAGCTACCACTAGAGATAATATCCTTTTGGCGCAGGACTTATGGCCTAATGAACCTCTATGACCGCCGGAGTATCCTCCTCCACTTTCAAACCGATTACTCTCGAAAACCCTAGTTCGAGGAATTCATCATACAGGAAGTTTCACTTCTCTCCCTATCTTATTTTTATTTTATAATACCTATCTTTGTACATTGAGGACAATGTACATCTTAACTGTGGGGGGAGGCATTCATTTCATTATTAGAAAAATCCCTAAACAATCACCTTGTTCGCTTGAAAAGCTCTCATATCATATTTAGGATAAATTTTAATTAATTTATGATTTTGATTGATATATCTTGAATTAAAACATAGGGATTTATGCATTGATTATTTAAACTTTAAGACATTAGAGAATCAAGCATGATAAGTTGATTTTTAAGAATTTAAAATTATAGGTTGTTTCCCCAAGTCTAGGTATTACTTTAAATTGGAATTCACGAGTCTAAATATCAAAAAAGCCATAATTTTTGTGAGCCTTTTGAGCATCTATTAATTCTTTCATGCTCACTTTTATTATTGCTTTGAGTGCGTTAGTATTGAACTATAATTCTAGAACTTGCTTGATTATGTATGTCGAGACCACACCATTTGATTTGATATGTCAAAATAATTAAGGCACTTAGGATTAACCCACTCATGCCATAAAAAGCCTACCTCACGATTAACCCCTAGTAAACTCCCTTGAGCCTAGCAAGCCATTTCTTGTATTACCCTTAATATTAACCTTTAACCCATTATTGTTAAAATCCCCTAAATTAATCCCTATTTTTGTCGAGATTTGAGTTGAATGGATTGCTTAGCTATGTTTTGTTCTTAATAGTTAGTCTATATTATTTAACTTGTTCTTAAAAAAAAAACTATGTAAACATATCTGTAATTTCATATTCTGAGAGAAGCTCTGTTGTACGCAAATGAAGATTAACTCTTTTTCTAGTTAGGCAATCCTTCAATTTAATCTCGATTCTAACCCTTTCTTTCAGCTTGTAACCACACCCCCTAACCAAGCTTCATTACAGCCCTCCAAAAACCTTTTGATTGATGTATCATCTATAGTGGTGGAGATTTGATTTTCATGCAAGCCTATGGTAATGACTTTTTATTATTTACTATTGAGTGCTTCATTTATTGTCCTTAAACACCTCGAGTGATTTGAGTGAATCTTTAGTGAGGATATGAAACTCTGTGATATTCTGAATCAAAGGTAATTACTTAGATGCGGAGAGACACCTATGTTTGCATGATTAAATACTCAACTTGGAATGTTTGGAACTTTTATGTTCTTTTAGTTGAAGTCTTAATGTATGATTACCTATGGATTAATTTGAGATATTATTGATAGAAATTATAAGTTGAGAAGAATTTATTTTGATTATGAGTTGAGAATTTTGCTTGAAGACAAGCAAATGCTTAAGTGTGGGGGTATTTGATAAACCGTAAATTGTACATATTTTTAACCCATGTTTAATGCATTTTATGGATGATTTTTCATTAGAATTGGTGAAATCGATGCTCCTAATGCTTTAATTTCATGTTTTATACTTAGAAGAGCTTAGGAGATCGAAAGGAACGAGAAACGGGCCAAAAACGGAGAAAATGGTCCAAAGTACGAAATCAACACGGCCTGGACCTCCTCACACGGGCAGACCACACGTCTGTGTCAATTTGGCAGGCTCAAACACGACCTGAAGTAATCGAACACGGGCGTGTTACATGGGCATGTCTCTGCCGAGCCGAAGTTGAGTTTAATTTGGAAAAAGGAGGTGGAGAATAGGGAGTAAGGAATTACTCCAAGGAAGCCGATTGATCCATCTCAGAAGTCGGATTCATCATCAAGACTGAAAATCTCTCCTCAATTTCCCTTCAAGAGTTTTGGGTTTTCTTTATGTTTTGTATTCTTTATTCTTCTGAGATGTTTTCTTATTTAGTTATGAACTAAAACCCCTAAATACCTAAGGGGAATGAAACCTAAGACGAATCTTGTTATTATTTTCTGAATCGTATGATAAATATTTAACTTGTTCTTAATTATGTGTTCTTAATTTTTGTTTTGATATCCTAGGATACTGATTCAAGATTAGCTCTTATTCAGAGGAGGAATAGACCCTGGCTAAGAGTACATTTATCATAATTAAGCGGAGTTGATTGTGCGCCTAGACATAGGGTGACAAGATTTTGACGGATTAGGGTGAAACCTAATAAGGGGATTCATAGATCGAGTTAATGCAACCCTAGAGTGTTAATTAGAGAAAAGTCTCGGTTATTCAATCTAGGGATTAGACGTTATTAGTCTTGAATAGGGATAATAACATAACTTAGGGATCTCTACGGAATAAGTTGAATGAATAAATCATCCGATTCGGAGCCAAAATAACAAGTAAAGTCTAGGTGGATTTTTCCTTAGGTATTGTCTTAAGTCAATCGATTTTTCCCAAAAGCAATTCCCCAATTCTTTTCTTTGTGAATTCTTAGTTTAGATAATTAGTTAATTAAAACAAAACCCCATTATTCTTAGGCTAGATAATAAGAAGACAGTCATTACTAGTATTTTTAGTTCCTTTGGGTTCGACAATCCGGTCTTGCTAAAACTATACTACTGTTCGATAGGTACAATTTCCTACATCGCGATAATAGTTAGTTTCAAGAACGATTAATTATAAATATTTAAAACCTATCACGAAACCACGCGATCAACGGGTGTGGGGTGTTAGACATGAAGCCACAAATATGATTTCACATACATGCGTCTGGTATATATTTACTAAGATATTTCACCCTGTATAAGTCGTATTGGGTAAATCCACCTAGACTTAAGATAACAAACACATTCGTAGAGAGTGAAGGTGAACTATTTATTTGAACAAAGTGTACTGTATGTGCGTTGCTTATGTTCATATGTGAAATGTTTAATGTGTTAGTTGTCTTTATGTGTGAACTATTTTCCATACGAGTTGTACGTGTGGATGCGTAAAAATCATAAGAACTCACTCAGTTCATCTTGAACTTCTCATGTTTCTTGGTTTATTTCTTTCAGGTATTAAAAGCCATTTTGAACTTCGAGGGAGGGACTAAGCCAAAAGTTACAGTTCTTAGTTATGATCCTATTATTTGTATTTAGTAACATATTCATATCGGGGAAGTCCATAAGCTAGTAAACTAAGAACCTGGTTTTACTATATTTAGCTGAAACTCTTTTAAACATAAGATAGTATGTATGGTTGGATTAAAAATACATATTGTAAACTTTTATGTATGTGCCAACAACGAAATAAGTTGCCAATTCATGCTATTGCACAATTCCAATGTGTTGAATGTTTCAAAAATGATTTAAGTTTCGGTAGTAACATCATCTTGTTTGGGCCCAGTGAACGGACCGAGTAAAGGGTGTTACATTTCAACCATATTTTCACTAAATAACTTAGAAAATATAATATGTAAAATTTATCTTAAATATTGTTATATCAAAATCTCAGGACATCAAAGCTAACACATCATAAAGCATTTGCATTCTTCCATAAGCCTTCCCCCATGCGTGGAAGCAAGACCTCCCATAAGTTTCCTCCCATGCGTTAGAAGTAGGACCACCCGTAAGCCTGCCCCTAACAATTTCCTGGAAAAAGGAAACAATGTCCAAAAAGCATGTTGTAAAATAAACATTTGGACATATTAGCCTATGAATTGATTATATATTAGAAATCCAAACTCTAATTTATGATAATGGATGTGAGAGAAACTAAATTTTCTTTGTTTAGTATTACTAGAATTAGAATGAGTTTCAACCCTATTATTAGACATTGATAATGGGAACCTAACTTTTAATTAGTAACTTCTAATTTTAAAGCTCAAAGAGTAAAAACAAGTTATCATTATGTGTCTATGATGCACTTAGTAAAACTCATTCTAAAAACAAGTTTAATAAAAACTAGTGTGGTCCATTGTGTATAAAAGATGAGTTTGAATACTCTTAATGAAGTTCATTACTTATTGTTTAAATTTCTAAAGAAATGGAGATATTAAAATAACTCTACCTATAAAAATATAAGAAGTGGTGCAACTTCAACAAGCAAAAGTATGGTCTCTCAAGTGGTGCAACTTCAACAAGCAAAAGTATGGTCTCTCTTGTAAATGTTTATTATGAACAAGTGCATGGTCATATTGTGCTAAAAATGAACAATCTCTAGAAGAAATATAAATTATTATTATATGTGGTGTATTTCAATTTCTAATACTAAGAGTTGTGGTTCAATCTTCGAACACCAACAACTTCATTAGAACTCTGAAATACATTCACTAATTAATGTTCAAATCGAGAGATACCATATTATATGCATAATATTTATTTATGTGAAAGACTATAAACTAAGTTACCAACATTTTGAAACTAAGGATGAATTGTTAGTAGCTAATAATATTGGTAGGTAATAATTTTATTATCTAGAAAAGTCTAATAAATTATAATTATTAACGAACAATTGTATTGTAAATCTATAACTTTTGTAAAGTTATTTTGTAAAATGACACAATATTATGAAATTGTATCTCATTAAAAGAACATCCCTATAAAAGGGTATCCTGTAAAAATATACACTCAGGGAGACTTTTATTGTATCTTAAAAGCATATAAAAACCTTTAAAAAAATGTTCTACACACTTGAAATCCGTTTAAAAAAAATTATTCTACACACTACAAATCCGCTAACATTATTTTATTTTTCTTGTTTCTATTCTTCTATTATTTCTTTTTCTAACACCGACTAGCAAAGCAATAGTGCAATGGGATTGGTGTATGAGAAGAGGTAAGAAGCACTCACCCCAACTTGGAAAGGGTTCAAAACCGGAGACAGAGACGCCGGCAATGTTCTGCCAGTGGAGAACCGAAAGTTTTTCACGAATTGGAGAAAGCGATAAACCAAGGAGTCGTGGAAGCTATAGGCCCAGCAAAACGTGTAGAAATGAGAGAAGACAACCAGCTTTGGAACGTGTGTAATCCTGGCCGGAAATATAGACGAGACTGGCAGCGAAAACTCTCACTAGAAAATCAAAATGAAAGAGAAAGTTACAGGGAACTTAAAAATGCAGGCATATATCTTGCAAAGAAATGTGAACTTTGGTTACGAAGGGTTTTTTCATTCTATTATATATTAATATGTAAGGTTAGAAAGCCTAAAAGCCGCCCCACAATGGATTCATCATTACTCAATCATGAAAAATGATAGTCAATAACTATTATAATTAAAATATGCCATGCACAAAATTCATTCCTAACTCTAGAAAACCTGCAGCTTTCATGGAAGGCTGTCCATTTTTCCTCTTACTTTTTATTATCCTGGAAAACTTTTCACTTCTTTTTACATTGTCTTTCTTTTTTCCCCTACCCTTTCTGTATTTGGAGGTTTCTTCCTAGCTGGAGAATAGTCCATTACAGCTATAATGGAGGAGTTTCTCTTTTCCTACCCTTTCCTGAAAAACATATCGGCTTTAGATAAGTCTGCTGGATTTGGTGCAATTTGCAAAACAAGACAAGACATGAAATGTCTATGCCTCACAACTCTTACATACAATTGATCCATTTCAAAGGGAAATAATAGTAGTTAGAGAAACATCTTAGTGGACAAAACTGATTTGTCAGATTACATGGCCTAGTGTTCAAATGATCATTGTTAACCTGCGACTACAAAGAATAATACTAGCTAGGCCTAATAGTCAAGAAAATGGAAGAAAGCTAATGGTTGGTAGATTTTAGTGGTGCCTTGGTCTGTGTCTCCTAGGTCCACGGTAATCTTCATGAATGCTAGGTATCCAGTGGTGGGATCTTTTAAAAACTTTATGGGCTTTTTTCCTCTTGGTACCTCTACAATGCCCTTCTTTGCTGAGGATGTCATCTCCCCTAACTCCATTACTGTTTTTCATCAGAGAACCCTCCTGCTTGGAACAATAAGTTTTACACTTAAAATTTAGGAAAGGAAGAGAAATAAAAGAAAAAAAAAAGGTTCCATATTACAAGCAAAATAATGAAGGAACTGGATACCAACTTGCAGTTTAGGATGCATTGATTTGGAAATTTTCTCCAAGCGGATCCCTTCAAAAAGCAACAGAAGAAATCAGAATTAATTTATGATCTGTAATGGGAATGCAGAAACAGGTTCACATCAGTTGTTACTAAGGAAGAATTCTTGGCATACCTTCAATACTGGAGAGGACAATGAGAAACACCAGAAGAGAGACTGCTAAGCAGGAAGGTCTCATTTGCAAAATTTAAAAAAAAAAATTATGACCAGATACGGAATTCTAAGGTCAGAAAAAGAACTTCTGTTTCACTTTATTGCTGAGTGCAGGAACATTTGAATGTTAGACCCTCTGAATTGCCAATAGCCTGGGAAGTGCCTTTAATATATACTACTTGGCTTTAAGGACCCACCAAGTTTCCCACTTTCAATCGACTTGAAAATATATATTTCTTTAATGTGTTAAAGAATATGACTATTCATTTGAGCACCCCAATAACACACCATGCTCAACTGTGGATTGTGTGTAGGTGTGGTTTTAGAGTACTTAATTATGCGGACTGTGTAGGCTTGTAGGGGGGCATTGTATTATTAATTAACGAGATGTTCTCCACTACGTTCAATGTTTTAAGTGTCAATATGAAACCAAAAAAGACAACAACATTTCCTTAGCTGCAGCACTACTCTTTAGGAGATAGCTCGAGGGTTTTCTGAAATGATGTTACTTTGCCAATGACCACATAAAGCTTTAAATATTATAAATAAACTTTTACTGGTTTCTCAATTGAGTAGACCATTGATAAAACAGAAACAACTAATACAATTTTATTTTAAGAACCATGCACTCAAATTGAATTTTTCTTTCAAGATTAGACAACTTACATATACTATACTATATTGTACAATCATCTTTATGTTCTTGATGTTACTTATTTAGGGTAGTCAACAGCTTTTTTTCACCATTTGACTCAAGCTATAATAATAAGGATTATTCCATTTTAGATGACTTATCATATCAAATAGATATGGATGCGTTGCATGGAGGCTTATGGTTGTTTTTGGATTGAAGTGATAATTGTTTAGGCGAAATTAAAAATAACAGCGAGATGAGATTGTAAAAGTTGAGTTACTTGAATTCTTATTAAAATAAAATATAGTGGTAAAATAAAAAAAAAGTAAAATTCATATAAAATTATATTTTTTATTTAAATTGACTAGAATAAGGTTTTTTAACCTTACTACATTTCATCTATTTATCATTGATTAGAATAATGATTAGAATAAGGTTCTTCAACTTTTAAATAGATGTAGCCTAAACTCCTCTTACATCATTCGAATTTCAATATTAGTGAATTTTTTTCTCCTCTACCCGTGGTTTTTTTCCCGAAAGGGTTTCCACATAAAATTTATGTTCTTCTTTTTTCTTTCTTTTTTGCTTTGCTATCATTTTATATTGCTATTATCAATGTTAGTTCAACAAACTGGTTTCAAAGCTTTTCGGGTTGCTTGTCTCGAACACGGTAATGGCGACATTAAAGTATGATATTTAGTTGTTGGATCGCAACACCAAATTCGCGTTGTTGCAGATAAAGATGCAGGCAGTTCTTGCGCAAATGGATTTGGAGGATGCCCTGCTAGGGATAGATACGATGCCTTCGACATTGACGGAGAAAGAGAAGAAGCATAAAGATTGAAAGGCTTTAACGCAATTACATCTTCATTTGTCAAATGAAATTCTACAAAATGTGATGAGGAAGAAGATTGTCGTTGCTGTAACACCCCTTACCCGAGTCCTACACTGGGATAGGGTACAAGGCGTTACCGGACTTCAACATACACATTCATGCAAAAACCAGGCCATTAAAATTCATTTAATTCAAAACTTTTCAAACACATGCATGATGTCCCATACATGGGCCTACAAAGCCCTAAGTATGTATTGAAGGTAGTTAAGGACTAAACCGAGAATGTGACACCCCTAATTTGACCCTAGTCGGAAAGTGGTTTCGGGACCACAAAACCGAGTCACAAAAATAATTAATTGTTATATTTTATGCTTATTATTTATGAATAAGTATGTGTGAAAATTTCATGCTTTAAATTTTGTCATTTGGATGTGAAATAAATAAAAAGGGGCTTATGTGAAAAATCTTGAAAATGTCATAGGTTAATTGGAAGTGGCTAAAAATTGCATGGTTTGAAGCATGAGGGACTTGCATGTCAAACATTCCTTTTTCTTGGTAGTGGACGGCAATGATGGGCATGAACGACACATTTTGGCATTTTGTGCTTTGTATGTTAGTAAATAATGTTAATAATATATTTGTTTATATTAAAGAAAGTGGTTTCATAAAATAGAAATAATAAAAGTTAATGAAATAAATGAATAAAACATGTTTGAGGTGAAAATAACAAGGCCATTTCTTCTTCTTCTTGCCGTGAGTTGAGAAACAAAATAGAAACCTTTGAGCTTAGGGCATTCGGCAAAAGAAGACTTCAAATAAGGTAAGGTTCATGTTATTTTCTTTGAAAAGTTGTGAATTTTGGTTGGTTTTGAAGCTTGCAACAAGACCCATGTGAAAATTTTTGTGTTCATGAAGCATGTAGCAATCGGTCATGAGCTTAATGGGGTATATTTTGTATGTTTGATGATTTTGGGAGGATAATTGATTCTAGTTGAGTATGAATAAACTAAATGTGCTTGATGGCTCAAATGAGTTATGAAAGTTTTCATAAATGTATGAAAGTCTTCATGCTATGAAAAATTCGGTTGAAATATGGAGAATGAGAGCTGTCATTTAGGTTAAGACCAAAGGAATGATCAATAGGCATTAAAGGGTTAAATGTGTGAATTTAAGGTATAAGAACCTATAGATATTTACATGGGTAATGTTAAAAATTAATGTGGTATATTCGGCTAAATGGGTGATAATGGTTTATAATGTTGAATTGAATTATGATTATGTACATTAGAATTAGATATAACAAAAAAAAACTATGTGAATTTGGATGCAATATTACATTCGGCCTAGAGGCATTAGATGAACATTTGTGGAAATCTCAAAGTCTTGAATAATGGTGATTGTAAGATGATGTAAAAATCATTGAATTATATGCATAAGTAGTTAGCAAAGTGATTAAGCTACCGAATTTAATTATTAAATGAGTTCTAAGCTTGCTGAATTTTGAGATGTGATTGGGAGTAAATTTGACATGAGCATATTTTGTTAATGATATATTGATAAATGTGGAGTTATGATACCATGATATGAACTTAATTATCAAATTGCCGAATGCGTTTATAATTAAGTAAGGTTAATAATAGGGCAATGAGTGGCTAGTAGAATCCAGTAGTCTTCTTGTTATATTCGGCCATGAGTTTGTATAATTGGTTTGTAATAGATTAAATTTGTTTATTCAAGCTCAAGAGCTTAGGGAGTCTAATTCGGAAAAGAGAAAAAAGCTACCTAACCGAATAGTCGATCTGTAATCGTTCGGCAATTTCCAAGGTAAGTTCTTAAGTATTTGAGTTTGATTCCTTTGTAAGTTTTAAGTGATTAAACGTTGAGTAAATTCAATTATAATAGGACATGATGAGTTGATTTAACAAGATATGATGTGGCCATGATATGTTCTAAGCTCAAATGGTAAGTTCTTAAGTGTTTGAGCTTGGGAATTTAAGGGTAATTTGAAATAGTCTGCTTAGGACAGCAGCAGTAACGTGACTTTAGAAAATCACCATAAATTTATGGATTTGAATTAGAGGCTGAATGAGACATGAAATTAAAGCTTAATGAGTCTAGTTTCTTATAAAAGAAACCGTGTAAGCAAAGGAATTTCCGATAATGAGATACTTAAAGTTGTGTGAGACAGCGCAGAATGACACTGTAATCCTCTGTTCTGTTTTTAGAAAATCATTATAAATTGTACAGAAATGGTTATAAGATAAAATTTATATTCTTAGACTCCTTAATGAGTCTAGTTTCAAATGAAATCAAATACAACACATTTTGAATTCTGTAAAATGATAAATTTGATTCGTAGTGAAGAGTGGTCAGATTAGTCAAATAGTGAAACAGGGGAAACTTTAAGAAAAATCTGGTATTGATTGGCCAAACCTAAAATTCTGGAAATTTTATGGATGGAAGATATATGAGTCTATATTCAGGAAAAATTAACAGAAAGTGATTTGGAGTTTTGTAGCTCCAGTTATAAATAATTTAGTGACTATTGCTCAGGAAAAACAGCTTGTGCTGAATTTGAGATTGTGTTGTAAACCTTGATAAACTTGTTTTAGTTGCTCATAAGCTATTGATTAAACCCATATGTGAATTCTAAATTGTGATATTGGAAAATGATAGATGTAGATTCAGCCAAGACAGTGTGTATACGTGAAAGTATATGTGGTATGTGAAGTATATTTGGATAATTGTGATGTGAATACATGAAAATCTATATTTTGATTTAGGATTCTATGTGATGGATGTGAACATGCATATATGTGATAAGGCCTAATGGCCGATGTGATGAATGTGAAAGTGTATATATGTGATAAGGCCTAATGGCCGATGTGATGAATGTGAAAGTGTATATATGTGATAAGGCCGAATGGCCGATGTGATGAATGTGAAAGTGTATATATATGTGATAAGGCCCAATGGCCGATGTGATGAATGTGAAAGTGTATATATATGTGATAAGGCCTAATGGCCGATGTGATGAATGTGAAAGTGTATATATGTGATAAGGCCTAATGGCCGATGTGATGAATGTGAAAGTGTATATATGTGATAAGGCCTAATGGCCGATGTGATGAATGTGAAAGTGTATATATGTGATAAGGCCTAATGGCCGATGTGATGAATGTGAAAGTGTATATATGTGACAGGGCCGAGTGGCCAACGTGATGGATGTGAAAGTGTATAAATGTGATAAGTCCCGAAGGGCATTTGTGTCAGTACTATATCCGGGTTAAAACCCCGCAGGCTTTATGCGAGAATATTATCACTGATTAATGTCCGTAAGCTTCGTGCTCGTACTATATCCGAGCTCTAAAGACCCGATGACTACGTGTGTGGATTTTGTCCGGGTAAGACCCGATAACTTCGTGTGGAGATTATGTCCGGGTAAGACTTCGTAATAAGAATTGCTTATAAATATACTCAATGCGAAAGGTTAAACAGGTATGTACTCCAAGTTTATATGTGAGCTTGATTTGCACTAAATCATAAGGTAGTTATGTGATGCATACGAGAGCAATCTATGAGACTATTCCTATTATTATGTGACATCGGATCAGTGTGAGAGGTTATGTGAAATCATACGATATATCTATGTCACATGAGCTCACTTTTATGTGAAAGTTTATCTGCCTATTGTATATGATGAGATGTGCATATTCGGTAAAGGGATGGTATGCCCGAAGGAAGAGTGAAATAAAAATACGAAAAACTATGTTATAATTTGATTGTTATCTGTTGACACTGCTTAAAACTTACTAAGCATTGTAATGCTTACTCCGTTTACTCTGTTTCCTCTGTTTTATAGATCTCATTGCGAAGCTACAGGCTCGGGGATCGTTAGCAACTAGTCACACTATCACTATCCACTGCTTGTTACTGTCATGTTTAGAACTATTTTATGGCATGTATAGAATAGACTAGTGGCGGAAGAATATTTTTGGTTAATGTATATAAGCCATGCGAAAATGGCATCTTTTGAATGTTTACTTAGTGAAGTTTAAATTTTATCTCTGGCTGTGCTTAGTACTTATTTAAATGAATGATCTTTATTTCAAGAAAAAGTTTAAAATTTTACTGTTCTGACATGAGTTACAAGTCCGGTAATGCCCCTTACCTATTCTGGCGACGGTTACGGGATAGGGGTGTTACAAAGAACCTTAGAAAGTTTTGGGAAAACTAAAAAAAATTCCATGACACAAAGTCACACGCCCGTGTGGACTTAGGAACATGCCCGTGTCCTCTGGCCATGTAACTTTCAGACTATGATGTCAGCAACTAAATTAAACCACACGGCCAAGCCACACGCCCGTGTACTAAGGCCGTATCCCCTACACGGTTGAGACACACGGCCGTATCTCAGCCCATGTGGCCAACACTTAAGCTATTTTCCAAGCCTTTTGTTACCATTAATCCCTCACATCTTTACACACATCAAAGTCATACATCATGGCTTCATTTCAATGGTTTAGCCTATTTGACTAAGGTGTATTCATAACTTTAACATGCTATTTTTCACAAGTTTCACATACTCATATAATATCAAGTCTAGACACAATAATCCATATTCATTGACCTTGTCAAGTGACCTTATTTAAACATTAAGCATTCATGCTCAATCATCATCGTCGTATTTCTATACCATACAATCAATTTATGGCTATAACCATTTAGAATTAGTCATGAAGCATTTATCATACACACATGTCTTAACACCAATCATGCATGTCCCACAAGCATAAAAACATCATTGCATCACAAGCATTAGGTCTTATCATGGATAACTAAGCTTACAAGCCACAATCATTATAAGCCACATCTCATGGCTATATACAATGAATAAATATAAGCCAATAAATTTAGCTAATCATAACAACTTCTATCATAAAACTGAGTCCCTATACATGCTACTCACTTGAAAATGCTAACATATGTATCAATGCTACAAAGGTGATAGTTTGATAGTGTGATGCTGCCTCCGACAATCTCTAACCCCGAGCTAACCTGACAACACTAAGAAGTGGAAAGGAGAGGGTAAGCTTTATAACTTAGTAAGACCGTATGAAAATAATAAGCAATTATCAACTTGCTCCTCAAGGTAATACAACCATATTGCACTTTTACTTATGCTCAGGTCAAGCTGTTTTCTCAAGTCATAGTCACTAAATTACTTATATCTGGAGTTATAGAACTCCAAATTAAGTTCCACTAATTTTTCTTAAAACTAGACTCACACATCTTCTTACCATAAAATTTTCAGAATTTTTGGTCTAGCCAATAAGTACAGTTTATTCCTTAAATTTACCCCTTTTTCGCTGTCTGACAGTTCCGACCCCTCTTCACTAAAAATTAATTATCTCATGATACATGACTCAGATAATGTTCCCGTCTATTTCTCTTGAAAGTAGACTCGTTAAGAGTTCTAGGAATATATAACCCATAACTATTTTTTTTACAATTTTTAATGATTTTCTCAAATCAGAACAGGGGATTTCTAAATCATTTTGACTATGTCTCACAACAATTTAAATATTTCAGGATATGAAACTCTTTTGCTTACATTGTTTCCTCTATGTGAAACTAGACTCATTAAAATTTAATTTCATATTTTATTCAGCCTCTAACTCAATTTCCACAATTTTTGGTGGATTTTCAAAGTCGAACTACGGTTGCTGTCCAAAATTGCTTTAATGTACATTAATGATACTAAGTTTATCACACGTTATTAATTTATTTTCACCACATTGGTAAAGATACATATATATACATCATAGGTATAGACCTATAATCACAAGGTCATCACAAAATCATTCTCATATGCATAAATTACCTATTTACATCTTTACCAAATGTGCATCATGAACCGAAATCATTTCTCATGAGCTTGTTATACATACCTATGTTACTCAACATGCTCATATTCAATCATTACTAATCATACAACATTAATTGAGTTCACATCTCTCAATTTCATGTAAGTGCTTGTACCACTCACAACATAGCCATAAGCTCTATCATTGTGACTTAAATCGTAAATTTCCTGTTGAACCATTTGGAACACTATAGGATATTGAGTAAGCTTCAAACATAGGGTAAAATGCCGACGCCATGTCCCAGACATGGTCTTACACTGGCTAGCACATCAAAGTCGATGCCATGTCCCAGATAGACTTTACACTGACTTTCATATATCGAGGCCGATGCCGTGTCTCAAACAGGTCTTACACTGGCTCTCATCTATCAGTGTCGACACCATGTCCCAGACATGTCTTACATTGACACACATCAAGCTGACGCCATGTCCTAGACAGGTCTTACACTAGCTTCTATATCTCGAGGCCGATGCATGTCCCAGACATGTCTTACACTAGCTCTTGTCTTAATGTCGATGCATGTCCCAGACATGTCTTACACTAGCACACATATCACTCGAATGTCATGGCATGAGTATCCAATCTATTCCTAAGGTTCAATCGGGAGTTTATCATAATAAGTCTCATCTTACCATACTCATAGCCACATTCAAGCATTATATGCAAAATCAAGAATTCAATGCGTAATAACGATAAAGTTGTAATATTTACGCACAACTTACTTGTTTCAATGGAATATCATATTCCATAAAATTTCCAATGTATTCAATCATTACAAAAATGTTATTAACAATTGGTATCACTTTCTCATATATAACTCCTTCAACGTATAATATAATACAATTATAACAAAATGGATTTCAAGTATATTAACAATAATATGGATAACTTGTTTATTTAGTCACACGGACTTACCTCGAATGCAATTTCGGCTAATTACGCCATTTTTAGTCCATAACCTCGTACTTTTCGATAAGCTCGAATCTTGGTTCCTTAATCTAAAATGATGAAATTCACTCATTTAATCACTAAATAAATTTAGACAATAAAAAAATTACATTTTTTTTGCAAAATGACCATTTTCCCCCTAAACTTTCACAAAATGACCATTTTACCCCTAGGCTCGAAAATTGATTTTTATTGAACTTCTTCATGTCTGAAGCCTAGATGGACCCTTTTTACTCTTATAGTAACCTAAAATTTCCATTACTTCACCACATTACTATCTATTTTACAATTACTACAAGCTAGTCCTTTTTAGGTGTTTTTCATGAACACCACTTCACAAAAGTTATTTATTAAACAAATAAGATTCATTTTCTTCCATAAAATTTCAGCAAATATCATACATGCTCTCATGGTAAAACCCTATACTTTCATCCATTTTGCAAAATAGTCCCCATTTAGTTAGTTCATGCTATAAGGGTCCCAAAAACACAAAAATCAACAAAAATGATCATCAAAATCACTTACTTGCAAGGGATGGAAGTTGCTGAAATTTTGGGCTCTCGAAACCCCTATTTTTCTGGTATTTTTGGTGGAGGAAGGAAGAAAGATGAAATGATGACATCTTTTTTTCTTTTTGTTTTATTTTAATACCAAATAAGCTTACTGAATACCCACCAACTTTGACTTTTCAATTTCATTCTCTCTATGGCCGGCCAAGTCTTTTCTAAGGGTCCATTTGCACTTTAAACACCCCAAATTTTTGTTCTCTAGCTATTTAACATATTTATCTAGCAAAACAAAATTTTTGCCCTTTATGCGATTTAGTCATTTTTCGCAATTAAGCATGAAATCGCTAAAATTATTTCACCAAAATTTTCATGCACTCATATAATTATGCTATAACACATAAAATAACATTAAAAATAATTTCTTCTGCTCTGGAATAGTGGTTTCGAAACCACTATTCTGACTAGGCCCAAAATCGGGCTATTACAATTCTCCCCCTTATGGATTTTCGTTCTCGAAAATCTTACCGAAAATTGGTTTTCGTAATCACATAAACTTCTCTTTCCTATAATCATCGCTAAAGAGCTTTCACTCAACTGTTCTTTAATACTTATCTCTTTACTTTCTCATATCGGTCTCATAAGCGGTTCATTGCTATACTACACCTCGGCTGAATTTCAACCTCTATTTGAGAGTTCATACACACGAAAGTTCGATCTATGTCATCATGTCACATATACACACATACTTGAATCCTTTCGAATTCAAACAGTAAAACTAGTCAGTTCTTCTTGACCTTATGCTCTCTAATTTCACACAGTCCGATTGTTTACCAATTCAACTCTCAGTTGTCTCTAAATTTCAAAGCCTCCTTTAGCTTTCCCAAGAAATCACGGTATAAAACCCGGATCTCAATCCAATTAGTGGAGACTAGAATTCCAAGAAATCTTACAATCATAAAGACACAAAATTCCATGAATCTAATGAGCGAAAATTTAGTATATACTGGCATGATTTCCATATCTCGCCAAAAATTTAACAATGAGCTACATCATATTTTTTTCTAAGACGGAAATAATTCTGATAAGGCCTCGAGAATAATCCTTTCTCAATTCTATTCTAATATCAGCACTAGAGAAGATAGCTCCGATAAAACCTGATGCTCGACTCTAACTCTATTAACAACTCAAATATTTTTGTGGTATCGAATGCTCTAAGCTATCACATTATCTTATTGTCTTAAAACACATCACAATTCATACAACAGTGTGTCACTGAAAATTAAGAAGTCTCTGCCCAATTGCAAACTAGAACAGTTCAAATGCTTCGGTTAATAATATTCTAAACTATCCAAGTTTTGGTAATCATGGATTAAGCCATTCGACTTTCATAAGATAAAAATTTTATCACACAGTCATTCTGAATTCACTCATCATGCTACTCAAAGACCATTTCACTTGCATTAGCTCAAATAACCAATATATCCCAATTGAAGACATTAGCTTTGATTAACTTACTTGAGAAAAGAGATCTATCATACCAATTGAAATTCAAAATTTCACCACTTATGTCTTTGCCGATGTCAAATCCCTACACGTAAATTAGAGAAATCTAAATACTAAAATCGCCGCATTACCATGATTAAATCAGGAGCATAGTCACACTTGACATGATTATGGAACAAAGATAACAAGAAAACCAAGTAAAGAAATCCAGGATAGAGAAATCTCAAGATACGATACTGTATCATAAGACCAAAAACAAACTCTTAAGAAAATGTGAAAGACCTCGATAGTTCCTCAAAGGGAAAAAGTCCAGGAGAACGCATCATTTAATCCCACTGGAATCAAGTGTGACAATTAAAAGAAACAGAACCATAGCATCATATGCATGTCATCATAAATTCCCTACAGATAGAATATAACAAAATACCAAAGAGAAGTAGAGCAAAGCAGATTATAAACTAGTTAGACCTACAATGCCTTCGTCTGACATTAAGATCAGATAACATTCCCATTCAACAAAAATTTCATCAGAAGATAGATAGCCACTATAACATTTCTGAGAACAATGATCTCTTAGAATTTATTAAGAGTGGTAGTCATCATCTGCTCACTGTAATTACCATACTCAGACATTTCAAATCACAAATATTATTCCTCTAACTATTTCTGTCATCACCAACTCATATTATTCTTTTCACTAAAGAAGATCAGTTCTGAGGAGATCTTAATCATTATGATTTCTTGACGCCGTACCTAAGTAATTCGATTTACCAAAGTAAATTTTCTTGTCTAACTATGACAGTGCATAACTCACATAATCTTTATGTCAACCTAATAACTTTCTAGCTTTGGCTTTACTTATCAACTCACTCTCAATCTATAATCATGTCTATAGATATTTCTCCAATGAACTCTTTGGTTTTCATACTTGTGAGTTTATTCAGTGCAAATCTCATGAAATTCCATTACAAAACACCACTCTGGTAAGGGGGTGAAATCTTAGGGCTTCTGACTTGACTCTCATATACATGTACATGTAGCACAACTTTCATCATCATAATCATATCATCCATTTCAGACAAACTGACATTCATATTCTTTTTATGCCAACTTCCCAGTTATCTCATTTAGACAAGTACACTTATGCATGCACTCTATAAATTCTGAATAACTTTAATTATCCCATTCATTTAATCAAACAAGTCATGTACATAACATCATATAAAAGCCAAAAAACATGGATAAGTATATTCCAATCTATACTTTCATTTCACACATCATCGTATGCATATCATTACAAACATGTAAATCAATCCAAGCAATTTAACACTTGTACTCAGATTATGTGAATTTCCTAATTATATTCATTCAAATAAGTATACACGAACATTCATTCCATCGATATTTTTGATAAGTTATCTAAACACATGCATTCACTCGAACAAATTAATCATGTACACTACAAGATTATCAATCACTCATAGATAAGCTCAATATGCCATGTACACATTCTATTTCATGTTTCTCATATCACAAATATGTACATATACATTTCACAAATTCTTATTCGTAACTTTTCGAGTTTCGACTCCTTATAACTACACTTTATTTGAATACTCTAGTACCACTATCTACGTGATCGAGTGTAGCTCGGTTGGGGAGTATCTTTATCTAAACAAGATAGTTCTCATTCACGTCGGGAGACATCACACTATCACAAATCTATGGCATAAATAGCTCGACTCTCATACGTGCTAGGTTAGCCCTAGAACTAACTAAACTACTGCTTTGATACCACTAAATGTAACACCGCTTACTCGAGTCCTACATCGGGACAGGGTATGAGGCGTTACCAAACTTCAACATACACATACATGCCAAAACTGGGCCATAAAATTTCTTTTAATTTAAAACTTTTCAAACACATGCATGATGTCCCATACACGGGCCTACGAAGCCCTAAATATGTATTGAAGGTAGTTAGGGACTAAACCGAGAACCTTAGAAAGTTTTGGGAAAGCTAAAAAAATTTTCCATGACACAAAGTCACACGCCCGTGTGCCTTCAACACGCTCGTGTCTTCTGGCCGTGTAACTCTCTGACTATGACGTTAGCAACTAAATTAAACCACGTGGCCAAGCCACACGTCCGTGTGTTAAGGCTGTGTCCCCCACATGGTTGAGACACACGGCCGTATCTCAACCCGTGTGGCCAACACTTAGGCTATTTTCCAAGCCTTTTGTTACAATTAATCCCTCACATCTTTACACACATCAAAGTCATACATCATGGCTTCATTTCAATGGTTTAGCCTACTTCACTAAGGTGTATTCTTAACTTTAACATGCTATAGTTCATAAGTTTCAAATACTTATATAATATCAAGCCTAGACACAATAAGCCATATTCATTAACCTTGCCAAGTGACCTTATTTAAACATTAAGCATTCATGGTCAATCATCATCGTCTTATTTCTATACTATACAATTACTTCATGGCTATAACCATTTTGAATTAGTCATGAAGCATTTCTCATACACACATGTCTTAACACCAATCATGCATGTCCCACAAGCATAAAAACATCATTGCATCACAAGCATTAGGTCTTATCATGGATAACTAAGCTTACAAGCCACAATCATTATAAGCCACATTTCATGGCTATATATAATGAATC
Organism: Gossypium hirsutum; assembly: GCF_007990345.1. Taxonomy (NCBI): domain Eukaryota; kingdom Viridiplantae; phylum Streptophyta; class Magnoliopsida; order Malvales; family Malvaceae; genus Gossypium; species Gossypium hirsutum. The sequence continues at coordinate 41,357,407 of NC_053431.1, read as the reverse complement.
AATATAAACTAATACATTTGGCTAATCATAACATCTATCATAAAACTGAGCCCCTATACATGCCACTCACTTGAAAATGCTAACATATGTATCAATGCTCCAAAGGTGATAATTTGATAGTGTGATGCTGCCTCCGACGATCTCCAACCCCGAGCTAACCTGACAACACTAAGAAGTGGAAAGGAGAGGGTAAGCTTTATAGCTTAGTAAGACCGTATGAAAATAATAAGCAATTATCAACTTGCTCCTCAAGGTAATACAACCATATTGCACTTTTACTTATGCTCAGGTCAAGCTATTTTCTCGAGTCACAGTCACTAAATTACTTATATCTGGAGTTACGGAACTCCAAATTAAGTTCAGTTAATTTTTCTTGAAACTAGATTCACATATCTTCTTACCATAAAATTTTTCAGAATTTTTGGTCTAGCAAATAAGTACAGTTTATTCCTTAAATTTACCCCTTTTTCGCTGTTTGACAGTTCCAACCCCTCTTCACTAAAAATTAATTATCTCATGATACAGGACTCGGATGATGTACCCGTCTATTTCTCTTGAAAGTAGACTCATTAAGAGTTCTAGGAATATATAACCCATAACTATTTTTTTACAATTTTCAATGATTTTCTCAAATCAGAACAAGGGATTTCTAAATCATTCTGATTTTGTCTCACAACAATTTAAAAATTTCATGATATGCAACTCTTTTGCTTACATTGTTTCCTTTATGTGAAACTAGACTCATTAAGTTTTAATTTCATATTTTATTCAGCCTCTAACTAATTTTCACATTTTTTGGTGGATTTTCAAAGTCGGACTACGGTTGCTGTCCAAAACAGCTTTATTTTAAATGAATGATACTGAGTTTACCACACCTTATTAATTTATTTTCACCACATTGGTAAAGATACATATATATACATCATAGGTATAGACCTATAATAACAAGGTCATCACAAAATCATTTCATAGGCACGAATTACCTATTTACATCTTCACCAAATGTGCATCATGAATCAAAATCATTTCTCATGAGCTTGGTATACATACTTGTGTTACTCAACATGCTCATATTCATTCCTTACTAATCGTACAACATTAATTGAGTTCGCATCTCCTCAATTTCATGTAAGTGCCTGTACCACTCACAATATTGCCATAAGCTCTATCATTGCGACTTAAACTGTAAATTTCCCGTTGAACCATTTAGAACACTACAGGATATTCACTAAGCCTCAAACGTAGGGTAAAATGCCAACGCCATGTCCCAGACATGCCTTACACTGACTTTCATATATCGAGGCCGATGCCGTGTCCCAAACAAGTCTTACACTGGCTCTAATCTATTGGTGTCGATGTCATGTCCCAGATAGGTCTTACACTAACACACATCAAGCTGACACCATGTTCCAGACAGGTCTTACACTAGCTTGCATATCTCGAGGCCGATGCATGTCCCAGACATATCTTACACTAGCTCTCATCTCAATGCCGATACATGTCCGAGACATGTCTTACATTGGCTCTCATAATGTGGTCGATGCATGTCCCACACATGTCTTACACTAGCACACATATCACCCGAATGTCATGGCATGAATATCCAATCTATTCCTAAGGCTCAACTAGGAGTTTATCACAATAAGTCTCATCTTACCATACTCATAACCACATTTAAGCATTATGTGCAAAATAAAACATTCAATGCGTAATAACAATGCAGTTGTAATATTTATGCACAACTTACTCATTTCAATGGAATATTATATTCCATCAAATTTCTAATGTATTCAATCATTACAAAAATGTAGTTAACATTTGGTATCACTTTCTCATACATAACTCCATCAACGTCTAATTCAATGCAATTATAACGAAATGGATTTCAAGTATATTAACAATAAAATGGATAACTTGCTTATTTAGTTACACAGACTTACCTCGAATGCAATTTTGGCTAATTACGTCACTTTAGTCCATAACCTCATACTTTCTGATTTAAGCTCGAATCTCGGTTCCTTGATCTAAAATGATGAAATTCACTCATTTAATCACTAAATATATTTAGACAATAAAAAATTCACATTTTTGGCAAAATAACCATTTTTCCCCTAAACTTTCACAAAATGACCATTTTACCCCTAGGCTCGAAAATCGATTTTTATTGAACTTCTTCATGTCTTAAGCCTAGATGGACCCTTTTTACTCTTATAGTAACCTAAAATTTCCATTACTTCACCATATTACTATCTATTTTACAATTACTACAAGCTAGTCCTTTTTAGGTGTTTTTCATGAACACCACTTCACAAAAGTTATTTATTAAACAAATAAGATTCATTTTCTTCCATAAAATTTCAGCAAATATCATACATGCTCTCATGGTAAAACCCTGTACTTTCATCCATTTTGCAAAATAGTCCCCATTTAGTTAGTTCATGCTACAAGGGTCCCAAAAACACAAAAATCAACAAAAATGATCATCAAAATCACTTACTTGCAAGGGATGGAAGTTGCTGAAATTTTGGGCTCTCAAAACCCCTATTTTGCTGGTATATTTGGTGGAGGAAGGAAGAAAGATGAAATGATGACATCTTTTTTCTTTTTGTTCTATTTTAATACCATATAAGCTTACCTAATACCCACCAATTTTGACTTTTCAATTTCTTTCTCTCTATGGCCGGCCAAGTCTTTTCTAAGGGTCTATTTGCACTTTAAACACCCTAAATTTTTGTTCTCTAGCTATTTAACATATTTAGCTAGCAAAACAAAACTTTCGCCCTTTATGCGATTTAGTCCTTTTTCGCAATTAAGCATGAAATCACTAAAATTATTTCACCAAATTTTTCATGCACTCATATAATCATGCTATAACACATAAAATAACATTAAAAATAATTTCTTCGGCTCTAGAATAGTGGTTTTGACTATTCTAACTAGTCCCAAAATCGGGCTATTACAATTGCATTATGGGCATTGCTGCAATAGCTATGCATGTCGAAAACCCTAACTAAAACATTGCATATGAAGCAGCTATTGAGATCAAAATACACTAAGAGGGGGTGACTTGGTGTTTAAAAAAAATTTCAAGAAATGAAAAAAATCAAATGACTCAAGAAATTATAGTGGTTCGGCATCAATTGCCTACATCCACTACCTTAGCTTTCCTCAACTAAGGATTTTCCAAATCCACTAGATTTGAACCTTTAAGGACAAGTTTTAACCTTACAAATACCTATCCTTTCAAAGGTAAGATAGAACCACTTCCCCTTAAGTTTTCTACCTAAAACCTTGAAAGAATATAGAAAACTTAACCCACAAGTGTGTACAAGAAATATTTAGTAAAGGATTGAGAAATATTGGAAAATTGAGTTCTTGGAAATTAGACACTTGTTTCTTGTCTTTTGTTGACTTCAATGGGAAGCCTTAACATTGTACTTAAGTCCTCTAACAACCTTGTAGACATTTGTAGCCGTTAGAAACAAATTAGAGTCGTTGCAACCACAAAAACTAGCATTAAATGTAGTCTACAGCTTCGTTGTACCGGTAGAAGGAATCTTGTATTGGTAGAAGTCTTTCCAAAATATGACCGTTGGGCTCGTTCTATCGACAGGAGTTCTTCTGTATCAGTAGAACTTTGAGGGTTTCATTTGGTATCGGTAGAACCCATCAGAGTATCAGTAGAAGTGCAGGGGAGGCTGAACTTTTACAACTTTTTTGACTTGTTTCGGTAGAAGTACTCAAGGTAGGGTAGAACTCTAGTGGTTTCAGCTGGTATTAGTAGAACGCAGTAGAGTATAGATAGAAGTGCAGAAGGGGCTACACTTTGGCTATTATTTTGACTTCTTTTAGTAGAAGTCTTCAAGGTACCGGTATAACTCTAGTTGTATAATAAATCAAACCAGGGTATCAGAAGATCTTTTAGGCCAAAGCTACCTCACACACTAGAGTGCGTTCTACCGATAGAAGTCCAGGTTGTATCGGTAAAACCCAGAGTTATCTCGGTATAGCTCCTAGTTCTATTAGTAAAATTTTGTAGCTTTTCAAGATCTTTTCATCTTGAGTTCTACCGATTCTCGTCCACCTAAGTATCAGTAGAAGTCTTTCAGACTTCAAAAACTCGTCAAAAGATAAGTTAGTTCAAGGCTTTTTAACAATTTATTTTGTCCAACACTTTGAAAATAATTTTAAGGACTTAGAAACAATTTTTGCAAATTTAAGTAGGAAATTTTTAATATACTTTTTTTTATATCAAAATAATTGAAAAACTAGAGCTAAAAATGTAACATCCCTAACCTGTATCCATTGCCGGAATAGGGTTGTCGAAACCATTTTTTAACGGGTTTGGAAAAAATCGGGTTCGACTTTTTGAAAAATAAAAATAGGAGTCGCCACCAATCAGTTTAAGCATGATTGAACCACCTTCAAACCACTTTTTGTTTGAAATCATTTGTTTTGGTCTACGAAATCAAGAAAATGGGTTCGGGAGTCGATTACGTACGAGGAAGGGTTAGCACCCCCGTAACGCCCAAAAATTGGTACCAAATTTAATACCTTTTTGTCTTTAATGTCAAAAGTTTTAAAGAATTTATAAATTAGGTCTCTTTTTAAAACCATAATAATTTGAAAAATAGAAATCAAGATTCCTTTTCTTTAAAAGAGTACAAACACCACATCCAGCATGATTGGACAAGATATCCTTAAACTTTCGCACCCGAAATCATCTTGTAATTTGTGAAACTTGTTTAAAAGGATATTTTTAGGCATTTAGACAAACGGGAAATCGCAACCCAGCATGTTAGGGTACTACTTCCCAAATTCCTAAATATCAAAACATTGCCTCATTTTTTAAATTCCTTTTGAATTAAAAGAGATATGATTTTTTTTTGAAAGTAATGATGTGTTTAATACATTACTAAGAATCAATATAAATTAACCTACATAATACTCACTTTAACATTCTATGTATATATAATATAAAGGATGATAAATAATGGTATAAATTACAATATACATTATCATTTCATGAATGGTCATAGATAACGTATATATACATGCATTGTCATTACATGCGAAATACAACGTAGAGCATAATGAATTCAATGATATAAATTGTATAATACATATATATATATATAACAACCTCATGCAAATGTACCTTAAATCAACATAAATGATTAATTCTCATGCAAATATGTAAAAACAATAACAAATATTCTATAAAAATTTTAACCTACTAAACAATAACAAAATAAAAAAAGAAAAAAAGTAAATAAGCAAATTATAAACATATGAAATATAAACTAAAAAATAGTAAAGATATTCATAAATTCTTAGAACAATATGAAAATAATAAAGGAAAACCCTTTTTTTTTTAAAAATGATTAATATATATATAAACCATATTATGGGGTATAATAACTTAATATATTAACAAAATAATGTACTAAATATTAATATTACACATATTTATTTAATAATAAAATAAAAAATCTATATAATTAATGAGTGATAAAGTAGTATATTTTTTATAATGAAATAAAAGTAATGCAAGGTATAATATATGGTAAAATATATAGCGTATAATATAATTTGTAAACAAAATATATAATAATATAAACCATATGGTAAGTAATAAAATGTATATAATGTAATGTACAATAAAAAGGAAAAAATACTATAAGGAATAATATAATAAAATATGATATGGAATAAAATATAAATAAAATATAATGAAATAAAAATACTATCATATAAATAAGGATAATATATACTATTAAATAAAATTTACACAATTAATGAATAATAATACATAATTTATAAAAAAAATAAAAAATAATATATATAATAAAATATATAATAAAATATAATTTATAAGTAAAATATAGAATAATAAAAATAACATGATGGATAATAAAAATAATATATAACTAATGTTTATAAATAATATATAAGGTATTTAAAATAAATTAAATATATAAAAAGGGGATTAAAATTGAATTTAATTGAAGAATTTAGGATTAATTACAAAATAAAATAAAAAATTGGGCCTAATTGAAAAGCGCATTTAAACTAGAGGGACTCACTGGGCAATTAGCCCTTATCCCCGGAAACGACGTCGTTCCTTAGAATAGAGTTAATGACCATTTGGACTAAATTGAAACAATTATAAAAGATTGAGGCCGAATTAAAAATAAAATAAAATGAAATTATAAAGATTAAAAATGCGGAAGGACTAATTGGGCAATTAGCCCATTTTTCAAAAACACGCGGATCCTCCCCGGGTCATCGGGTTAACACGCGGATCTGAGCCTTGAAACGACGCCGTTTTAGAGCTTATTGTTTTAAGCTAAACGACATCGTTCTAATAAGGCTATATAAGCCAGATTTTTAACTTAAAAATCATTTTGAAACCCGATTTAAAAAAAAAATGAAAGAAATCCTCTGAAAGAGGATTTAGGGTCAACCTCGGAGCTCAGTCGAGCCTCCGTTCTCAGGCGTCCACGCGCCCACGCACCACCACGAACGCCACCACGTGCAGCGGTCGGAATCTAGAAGACTTCCCGTTTCAACGCAGATTAGAAACGATTCGTCTCCTCTTTTCCCCTTTTATTTTACCAGCATATATTTTGTAAAAAATAAATGAAATATTCACCTCTATATTCTTTGATAATCAGCCAATGTTCCTCTTATTTTTATATATATCAACTGTTTGTATCTGTGTATATAAAAAACCTCTGTATTACAACGATAGCACTGGGGCCTTATAGCCACTGTTTACAATATATTTACATCTTTATTTTATTTCCTTGCCATATTTATTTCGTCTCTATCGTTTCTTTCTCTTTTTTACAGGTGATTGAGGAAAATTCGGCGATGATCGTGCTGATGACGATGATGTTGGCGCTGATTTGCGCGTTGACTGCGGCGCAATTCGGGGCCAGAGTTGCGGGGTGAGGTGAAAAGGCGTGACGCTTGCGATGGTTGCGGCGCTTAGCTTCTGGAACCTTCCATTTGCGGCGCCTATGGTTCCAGAAACCCTAGGTCTTCCGTCCTTTGTTAACAAATTGGGCCATTTGGGCCGTACTTGTTTGTGGGTTGGGTGTAAACGGGTTAGTGGGTAGCTTAGGTTAATTGGGTTCTAAGTATTTGGGCCTACGGGTCAGTGGGCTATGGTATTGTAAATGAACTGTAATAAATAAACATTCATTTATTTATTTTTTTGCTTTTGGTTTTAAGGCCCGGGCAGATTTGGGCTACTACAAGAGTTACAGAGCATTACCTAAAAATTTTAACTTAAAACATTCCATTATAACTGTTTCAATAAAACACATCAGATCTCAATCAAATACATGCATAATGTCCCTTTTTTGAGCCCTTGAGGCCTTAAAAACACTTTATAAATGATTTAGGACTGAATCAGAAACAATTGGAAAGTTTAGTAAAAAGTCAAAAAATTTGACTACAGGGGTCACACGGCTGAGACACATGCCCGTGTCTCAGGCTGTGTGGGCATTCGAAATATGGACAAATTGAAAAGCGCATTTAAACCAGAGGGACTCACTTGGCAATTAGCCCTTATCCTAGGAAACGACTTCGTTCCTCAGAATGGAGTTAATGACCATTTGGACTAAATTGAAACAGTTATAAAAGATTGGGGCCGAATTAAAAATAAAATAAAATGAAATTATAAAGATTAAAAATGCGGAAGGACTAATAGGGCAATTAGCCCATTTTCCAAAAACACGCGGATCCTCACCGGGTCATCGGGTCAACAAGCGGATCTAAGCCTTGAAACGATGCCATTTTAGAGCTTATTGTTTTAAGCTAAACGACGTCATTCTAATAAGGCTATATAAGCCAGATTTTTAACTTAAAAATCATTTTGAAACCCGATTTAAAAAAAAATGAAAGAAAATCCTCTGAAAGAGGATTTGGGGTCAACCTCGGTGCTCTGTCGAGCCTCCGGTCTCAGGCGCCAACGCGCCCACGCTCCACCGCGAATGCCACCACGTACAACGGTCAGAATCTGGAAGACTTCCCGTTTCAACGCAGATTAGAAACGGTTCGTCTCCTCTTTTCCCCTTTTATATTACCAGCATATATTTTGTAAAAGATAAATGAAATATTAACCTCTATATTCTTTGATAATCTGCCAATGTTTCTCTTGTTTTTATATATATCAACTGTTTGTATCTGTGTATATAAAAAACCTCTGTATTACAACGATAGCACTCGGGCTTTATAGCCACTGTTTACAATATATTTACATCTTTATTTTATTTCCTTGCCATATTTGTCTTGTCTCTATCGTTTCTTTCTCTTTTTTGCAAGTGATTGAGGAAAATCTAGCGATGATCATGCTGATGACGATGATGTTGGCGCTGATTTGCGCGTTGACTGCGGCGCGATTCGAGGCCAGAGTTGCAGGGTGAGGTGAAAAGGCATGACACTTGGGATGGTTGCGGCACTTAGCTTCTGGAACCTTCCATTTGTGGCTCCTAGGGTTCTAGAAACCCTAGGTCTTCCGTCCTTTGTTAACAAATTGGGCCATTTGGGCCATACTTGTGTGTGGGTTGGGTGTAAACGGGTTAGTGGATAGTTTAGGTTAATTGGGTTCTAAGGATTTGGGCCTACGGGTCAGTGGGCTATGGTATTGTAAATAGACTGTAATAAATAAACATTCATTTATTTTTTTTTCTTTCGGTTTTAAGGCTCGGGCAGATTTGGGCTACTACAGCTGCCCCTCTTTGCTCATTGCTATGTAATAGGAATCGAGCAAAGACTTATAGACAGACCAAATTTGTCCGATCTTATCAGATCCCTGTCTTTAAGACTATCATGCTGATATTTTCGATCTGCTCTCCGTCGAACACAGAGACGCCAAATTTGCTATCTTCGATCTGCTCCCTGACAATACTGAGACACCAAATTTGCTATCTTCGATCTGCTCTCTGACCATACAGAAATGCCAAATTTGCTATCTTCGATTTGCTCTCTGACCATACATAGACGTCAAATCTGCTATTTTCGATCTGCTCTCTGACCATACAGAGACACCAAATCTTGGATCTGTTTCAATGTGAACACGTGAAAGCCAAATCAGCTATGTCTTCGATCTGCTCCTTGTGAGCGTAAGGATGCCAAATCATCTTGGATCTACTTCGATGTGAAAACATCTGAAGGTTAGATCTGCTATGTCTTCGATCTGCTCCTTGTAAACGCAAGGATGCCAAACCATCTTGGATCTACTTCGATGTGAAAACATCCGAAGGTTAGATCTGCTATGTCTTTGATCTACTCTCCGTCAAATATGGAGATGTCAAATCTCTTATCTTCGATCTGCTCTCTGACAATACAGAGATGGCAAATCTACCATCTTTGATCTACTCGCTGACAATACAAAGATGCCAAATCATCTTGGATCTACTTCAGCGTGAACACGTGAAAGCCAAATCAGCTATGTCTTCGAACTGCTCCTTATGAACGCAAGGATGCCAAATCATCTTAGATCTACTTCGATGTGAAAACATCCGAAGGTTAGATCTGCTATGTCTTCGATCTGCTCCTTGTAAATGCAAGGATGCCAAACCATCTTGGATCTACTTCGATGTGAAAACATTCGAAGGTTAGATTTGCTATGTCTTCGATCTGCTCTCCGTCAAATATAGAGATGCCAAATCTATTATCTTTGATCTACTCTCTGACAATACAGAGACGCCTAATCTGCCATCTTTGATCTGCTCTCTGACAATACAGAGATGCCAAATCATCTTGGATCTACTTCAGCGTAAACACCTGAAGATCATATCTGCTATGCTTTAGCCTGTTACCCTACTGCTTAGGGGATTAAGGCACAACAATCTTCATTGTCCCTTGAAGGACTTAACCTGTATAATACATATGAGTTCATGCCTAATGATTAGGATGCTATGATCGAAATGAGTCAAATGCCCCTAATTAAACTCGTTATAATGCAAAAATGTTTATGAATATGACCACTATTCCCAACATCACTACTCATTCTTTCGTTAAAGTTTAACTCGAAGTATCATTCCTACTCAACCTGTGGATTTGTACCATTCTTCAAATGCTATGACCCATCAAAATGTCTGTAAGATGATCCTCTCTTAGGATCAAATCATTTGATTTGTCCAATCATAATTTTGGACTCAAGAAAGAATTTCCTCGAGTTCTTTCAAACCTTACTTACGTGAATTCCTCGAACAATTGTTCTGTTTTAGTTTCTTGTATTATCTAGAAATTTCTAGAGTAATGAGCAAAACTTCATTTATAAAAATTATTTAGTTCATCTATCAATATTTTAATACAACATACTTTAAAGATAATGGAAGATGAATTTAATCTTAAGAATAATTAGATTTGAATGAATTTTGTCAAAAATACAAAGGGAATTAATCCGATAGCTTATCTTTGAAAAGAAAGAGAATCTAAAGATAGCAAACAGGACAAAAGTTAGATGCCCTAGATATTTCTGCTTGAGCGTCTATACACCAGCTTCATGAAGACTTTCTTGAGTTCAACATATGTTTAAAAGATCAAAGTACTTTCTTGATGCCCCGATATGCAACGCGCTTCACTCTTTGTTAAATAAGATATAGCAAGATTACCGTGTGCTCTTCAAAATTTGAGCTGCCCTTTCGGGTTTTCAACTCAAAAACCCTTTGGTCACAAGGCACCTTTTGCGGGTTTTCACCTTGGCCTCTCCATATATATATTTTTTGAAAACTCAAGGCACATTTGCGGGTTTTCACCCTGATTTCTTCTGTCCTTTAGACAAAGTACTTTTTGACTGAGTTTGAATTCACTGGATTGGGTAAACTCTTCCCATCCATTTCCATTAAGATCAATGCACCCCTAGAGAAGACCTTCTTTACAACATACGGCCCTTCCCAATTCGGCATCCATTTTCCTCTAAAGTCCTTCTGAATAGGAAGGATCTTTTTCAGCACAAGATCCCTCTCGTGGAATTCTCTTGGACGAACTTTCTTATCATAAGCTTGCATCATTCGCTTCTGATACATCTAACCATGGCGAATAGCTTTTAGCCTCTTTTCTTCTATCAAGTTTAATTGGTCATACCGAGATTGAATCCATTCTGCTTCATCTAGTTTTATCTTTGACAAAATTCGGAGAGAAGGTATTTCTACTTCAATAGGTAACACTACCTCCATTCCATATACCAGCGAAAAAGGGGTTGCCCCAGTAGAAGTTCTGATGGACGTTTGATAAGGTAAGAGTGCAAATGGTAGTTTCTCATGCCAATCTCTATATGTCTCAGTCATCTTCCCCACTATCCTCTTGATGTTCTTGTTGGCTGCTTCTACTACCCCATTCATTTGTGGACGATACGGAGAAGAGTTATGATGCTTAATCTTGAACTGACTGCAAACTTCTGCTATTGTTTTGTTGTTCAAGTTCAATGCATTGTCTGATATGATCCTTTCAGGTATCCCGTACCGACAAATGATTTCTTTCTTCAAGAATTGACTTACAGCTGACTTAGTAACATTTGCATTAGAAGAAACCTCTACCCACTTCGTGAAGTAATCAATACCACAAAAATAAAGCGATGCCCATTTGAAGCTTTTGGTGATATTGGCCCAATAACATCCATCCCCACATGGAAAAAGGCCATGGAGAAGTCATAACATGTAGAGGTGAAGGTGGTACATAAACCTTGTCTCCATAAATTTGACATTTATGACATTTCTTGACGTAGTTGATACAATTCCCTTCCATAGTAGACCAATAATATCCAAACCTCATGATTTGTCTAGCCATCATGAAACCATTAGCAAGCATCCCACAAACACCCTCGTGAACTTCTTCTAAGATTAACTTAGCCTCCACGGTGTCAACACATCTCAACAGTACTTGGTCCTTTCTTCTTTTGTACAAGATGTCCCCATCCAAGACATAATCGTAGGCTAATCTCCTTAAAGTTCGCTTGTCATTTTCAGTTGCCTGTTCTGGGTATTTACGATCTCTCACATATCGTAATATATCCTGATACCAAGGGTTATCATCCTTTTCTTCTTCTTCAATGTTACAACAACGAGCTGGAGCCTCAAAGATACTCATTTGAATGGGTCTCATCTCTTCTTCTTTATTTTCTTTAATCATTAAAACCAAGGTTGCTAGAGCATCTGCCATCTAGTTTTCATCTCGTGGGATATAATTAAAAGTGATGTCATCAAATTCCTCAAGTAACCCCAAAACTACCTTTTGATAATTGATCAATTTAGGATCCCTTGTCTCCCATTCACCTCTAAGTTGGTAAATTACCAACGCAGAGTCTCCATATACTTCCAAGGTTCTTATTCCTCGCTCTATATCTGCTCGGAGTTCTATGATGCACGCTTTATACTTGGCCATATTGTTTGTGCAATCAAAATCCAACTTGCACGTGAATGGATAATAATCACCATTTAGGGATATCAGGACTGCCCCAATTCCATTTCCCACTGCATTGGATGCCCCATCAAAGCTCAACTTCCAAGAATAATCCTCTGTAGTTGCTACACACATCAATTCCTCATTTGGGAAATCGAAATTCAACGGCTCATAATCCTCTAGAGCTCTACTAGCCAGAAATTCTGCTATCGCGCTTCCTTTTATAGCCTTCTGGCTCGCCTAGACTATGTCAAACTCTGAAAGCAGAATTTGCCATCTCGCCATTCTCCCATTCAACGTTGTTGATTCCATCATATACTTCAAAGGATCAAGTTTTGAAATAAGCCAAGTAGTATGATATAGCATGTACTGTCTTAACCTTCGAGTCTTCCAGATTAAAGCACAACACAATTTCTCAATTGGCAAATATCTCATCTCACATTCTGTAAATTTCTTACTGAGGTAGTATGTCGCCTTCTCCCTTCTTCCTGACTCGTCATGTTGACCAAGCACACATCCCATAGAATTATTAAACACCGACAAGTACAGAATTAATGGTTTATCTGGACTAGGTGGAGATAGTACTGGAGCATTTAACAAGTATTGCTTAACTTTATCAAAGGCATTCTGGCATTCTTCATTCCAAGTACCTTGGTTGTGTTTTCTAAGGAGGCAAAATAATAGGGTCACATTTCTCCATTAATTGTGAAATAGACTGAGCAATATAATGCAACCTTCCAAGAAAAACCCGAACTTCTTTCTGAGTACACGGTGAAGGCAAATCTCGTATGGCTCTAACATTTTCTGAGTCAACTTCTATTCCTTTTTCACTGACCACAAACCTAGTAACTTACTCGACCTGGCTCCAAAAGTGCACATTGCCGGATTAAGTTTTAACTGAAACTTCCTTAATCTTAAGAACAGTTCCCTTAAAAATTCAATATGTTCCTCCTCTGTTTGAGATTTGGAAATCATATCATCAACATACACCTCAATTTCCTTGTGCATCATATCGTGAAATAAGGTCACCATAGCCCTTTGGTATGTTGCCCCTGCATTCTTTAGCCCAAAGGGCATTACTTTGTAACAAAAGGTGCCCCACAATGTTATGAAGGTGGTTTTATCCATGTCTTCCGGATGCATCTTGATCTGGTTGTACCCTGAGAAACCATCCATGAAGGAGAACAACGAATATCCCGCTGTGTTGTCTACCAAAGTGTCTATGTGTGGCAGAGGGAAATTATCTTTTGGGCTAGCTTTGTTCAAATCTCTGTAATCAACGCATATTCGTACCTTCCCATCCTTCTTAAGGACTGGTACAATGTTAGCTACCCATTCAGAGTTCTTCACCTCTTGTAAGATTGACTTCGTCCTTTATCTTCAATATGATATCTGGTCTCATTCTTCGCAAATCTGTTGGATTGGTTTACAATCCTGTCTTATTGGAAGACGATGCACCACGATATCGATATTTAACCCTGGCATATCTTGATAGGACCATGCGAAGATATCCTTGAACTCACGTAGCAACTCAATCAGTCCTTGCTTTGTGTCCTCAGCAATATGCGTGCTGATTTTCACCTCTTTCCCTTCCTCTAGGGCTACATTCTCTATTGCCTCTTTCTCATAGGTCATAATTTGTTTCTCCTCTTGTTTTACCATCCTCAACAGATCTGGAGACACATCACAATCCTGGACATCTTCAAAATCCTGAGATTCCTTTAAACACATGTCTTGTTCGCGAGAGAAATCAGGATTTGTAATATTAATGCTCATGTCATTGATATCTAGGGACCTGTAAAGTATAAAGAATATAAAAAAATGAATGAATTTAAAAATGATTATTTATGTGCTATGAGTAAGAATTGAAAAAGTTTAACGGAATATTGGTTGATAAAAAAAACAATACTCGTTCAAATTGATAAAAGTTATGTTTTATTAAAAAAATAATAGATGATCGTAAGCCCATCTCACAAATGTAATCCTATTACTCCTAGGCACTAGAGTAACAAGAATGTTTTGAAAATTACTCTGAAAAATTCCTAAAGACTATAGGAAGTTCCTCCACAGTCCAATTGTTTAGAGAGCTTCCCGGTTCGTAAGGGCGAATGCCCTCAAGGTTTCCTTTCTCCGATCCTTCGTCGTGTATAGCATTAACCTAATGAATGTATTCTATAAGTAACCCTCCCGATATGAAGGTTTGGGATAGTGGAGGGAATGCCATCGGCTCCCACTCGACTTCTCTTCCATTAAGGCGCGCCCTTCTTCCCTTTTGGCGCTTTTCAGCTTCCTTCCTCCTTTGTTTATAGTCTGGCTTGAAGCCCAGACAAATGCGATCTTTCTTCTCTTTCAGTTCTGGGCTTTGAGTCCCTCCTTCCAGGTATTTTCCTAACCCTCTTCCTGGTAAGGCTCTCTTTCCCACCATTATTTGTAGAGCCATCCTCGTGGCTCTTGCTATCTTTGGCACCGGTGGCTCACTCCCTTCTGAAATGAAGGTTCCATTCACAAATTCTAAAGAGCGAAAGGAACACTCAATAGATTCTTCGTTCGTCTCGACATAAGGGGCCTTGCTAGTGACTGTGGCTATAATGTCCTCCTCCGCATTGATGGTCACTAACTTTAGCTTTTGGTGCAACGATGAGGGCACCGCTCCTGGTGAATGTATCCATGGCCTCCCTAATAAGCAATTGTAGGAGGGCTTGATATCAATCACCAAGAAGTCTACTTCGTATATACTCGGCCCAATTTCCAAGGGGATGTCAATCCTTCCTATCACCTTCCTTTCTGTACCGTCAAAGGCTCTTACTACATTTTGACATGTCTTCATGTGAGAATTGTCAATGGGTAATCTGTTCAATGTAGACAACAGTAGAACATTTAAGGCCGATCCATTATCGACGAGCACGCTTGGGAGTATGTACCCCTTGCATCGAGTGGTGATGTGCAAGGCCTTTGTTATCCCTCTGCCCCCTGGTGGGATTTCATCATCATTGAAGTAGATGAAATTATTCGCACATATGTTATTCACCAACCGGTCCAGCTTGTTAACAGATATGTCATGGGTGACATATGTTTCATTGAGCACCCTCATCAATCCATTCTGATGCACCTCAGAACTCAGAAGTAAAGCCAATACTGATATGCGAGCCGGCTGCCTACGCAATTGCTCAACCACACTATACTTGCTATGCTTAAGGAACTTTAGAAATTCCTTAGCCTCCTCCTCCTTTACTGGCTCCTTGACAGGCACTCTGGCCTCTTTCTCTTTCTCTGCACTAACATTCTTTGTTTTTGTGGGCTCCTCTCTGACGCCCACTGTATCATACCACTTCCCACTCCGTGTATGGGAACCCTTAACTTGTACATCTTTAGACGTGCTGGCTATATTCTCCTCCTCCGGCACTGTCACACTGCAGTCATAGCTCCATGGTACCCTCTTGCTATCTTTATAAGAAAAAGGCGTAGGTTTATGGATAATGACCTTAGGTACCATTTGTGCCCCCACTTCATTATTCCCTAGCAGGGAAATAATAATCCTTGACCGGCTAGTTCCTTTCTATTCATTCTCCAGCACACATACTTGTTTTTCACAAGAACTACCTTCAAAAATTTATAGCTCTTTGTTGTCCATAAAGCCTTGCACCAAGGCCTTGAATTTTTCATAACCTTAAACTTCATGTCCTTCTTTCTCATGGAACTCACCATAGTTCCTTGTTTCTCTTCTCTAGTTTTTAGAGGTTAACATACCTCTCTTCATCATCTCCTCCCAAATCACCTTCATTGGCATCCTTACCTCAGCAACATCTTCCTTCATTCTTCTCTCACTGGCATCGTTAATGGCATTCACTCATTGATTGTTATGATTTGGCAATGGGTTTTCAGTATTAGGGGTATTGTCAAACTTCACTACCCCCATCTTAATAAGCCTCTCTACGACCTTCTTAAAACCGGTACAGTTTTCGATCGAATGCCCCAGTATTCCAGCATGATAATCGCATCTGGTGTTTGCGTCATACCATTTGGGATATGGAGGCTGTAGTGGTTTCAAGTGAAAAGGAGAAATAGTATGTGCATCATATAAGCTTTGATAAAGCTCACGATACGTCACAGGGATGGGTGTGAACTGCATCCTTTCAGAATTCTGCCTTGTACCTGATTCCTGCCTTTGAGAATTCTGTTGCTCAACTGCAGCTATTTTAGGTTGACCAACTGTGATTGCCTTCGCGTTGAAGGTGCTTGTGTTATTCACTTCACTATCCTTTCTCCTTGGAGCCGATCTTTTGGTTGCTTCCCCCTTGATTTTGCCACCCCTTATGGCATTCTCGATCATCTCTCCCACCATGACTATATCCGCGAAGCTTTTAGTGGTGCTCCCAATCATGTGAGTGATGAATGGAACCTTTAGAGTGTTGATGAACAACATGGTAGTCTCCTTTTCCAACAATGGTGGTTGAACTTGTATTGCCACCTCTCTCCATCTCTGTGCATATTGCCTAAAATTTTCATTAGGCTTTTTCTCCATGTTTTGCAGTGTGATCCTATCCGGAGTCATGTCAGTCACATGATTGTACTACTGTATGAAGGCCTGTGCAAGATCCCTCCATGAACTTATTCTGGCCCGGCTCAGTTAATTATACCTCTTGGCTGCTACTCCAATTAAACTATCTTGGAAATAGTGGATCAACAGTTGATCATTATTCACGTACCCAGTCATCCTCTTACAGAACATCTTAATGTGGGCTTCTGGGCAAGTAGTCTCATTGTACTTCTCAAATTTTGGCATCTTGAATTTGTGAGGAAGCACCAAGTTTGGGACCAAGCTTAGATCTTTGGCATCAACTCTATGATGCCCATCAGCGTTCTCTAAAGCCTTGAATTTTTCCTCCAACCATTTGCAACGTTCTTCTAACTGTCTTGTAGCCTCAGTTCTAAAATCCTCGTTTTCAGCCATGTCTAAGTCAGGAATGACAGGATTTGCGGGATTGTTGCCCAAATAAAATCCTGAACCAGTTGGGAAATTTATGGGGATCCCAGCATCGACCAACCTTTTTTGAGGCCTTATAGAGATAGACAACCTCCTAGGAAGTGCCTCAGTTGGTGTAGGCATATGGGGTGGGGTGAAACCTGAAGGATGATCCTCACCATCCTCACCAGTAATTGTCATGGGAGCCTTTCCCTTATCAGTGGCCCTCAGTAGTTGAGCCATCTCAGCCATCATGTTCTTTTGAGCCTCCAACATTTGCCCCCTCATGTCATTTTGCAATTTTGCCAATTGCTCTTGCAATTGGTCCTGCATGTCCTTCTGTAGCTATTCAAATCTTTGGTCCATATTCTTTGAATTAGCGCGTGTACTGTAGGGATGTGTTACTTCCAGATTTTCTTTCTCTTACTCTCTTTCTCCCTAATAATTTAACTAATTAGGGTCTTTCTATGAACTCGAATACATATGATGTAATGAGATGCTATGAAATGCAAATGCATGAATGCAAAAAGATGTTGATTCTAATTCAATTTTCATTTTAGAAAATGTTATTTAAGGAACAAAAATCTTTTCATAAAACAGATTACAAATACGCTTTCGCCCGTAGGCCTAGAGTCTTAACCCTATCTAATAATAATGCTAACTCTCGTCCTCTGTCTGATAATGACTCATACATTATACTCAGCGTTCTAGCTTGTACAGCCAAATCCTGCAAGTGTTCAGCGACCTCTCGAATCTGAACTGAGGCTTCTCCCATGAGACAATCCCTATTTCCAACTTGATCCTAAAGATGGCGAAGTTCTCCCTTTCACTGTTCTTCTCTGGCCTCGAACTGCTCAATCCGTAGCTCACAGTCCTGTAGTGCTGCTTCCAACCCTCCAATATCGTGCTTCATTTCCTTAATCTTATTCAAGCTTGCCTTTAACTCGATCGCAGAGTTACAACTTCGATGATGATGAAGAGATCGTCCAAGTTCAGCCACCTTAGTTTTTAATCCTTGATTTTCCTTCTCTGGGGCCTGATTACGTGACTGCATCTCTTAGAACTTCTTCTCCCAATACTCGGCCTTAGCTCTTTCTTCCTGAATCTCTTGCTGTCACTGCTCTAAAGATCTCCCTAATCCGATCCTTTTCAATGTTACTTGAGCCTTCTTGTAGTGCGTCTTTAAATCATCTCAATCTTCCTTGATCTTTCTCTTTTCCTTTTTCACCTTCTCGACTTCCATTTTTTGAACATCGACGTCGAGACTCAAGCACATTTTTTCCTCTTCGAGCTTTTCAATCCTCTTTTCAAGGTCCGAATTCTTTCTCTCGAACTCTTGCTTCATAACCTCCAACTCTAATGGAATCACTCGTAAGCTCTCCTCTAATGATCGAGCCACCTCTAAAATTGGCCTAGGAACATTATCATTGACTCTCCTACTAAACCATCCTTTATACTCAAGGGTTGACGTCGAGCCTTCGGTCAAGATCTTCATACAGAAAGGCTTTTTCCAAGCCTTAGAAATCTCTCGCATCCTCTTCTTATAATGATCTCCTTTATAAGAGAAATCACTCTGAGCTAAAACCTGTGTAGCCGGTATGAACTGCCTCGCTCGATATTACCTTAGAACAAGCAATGGTGCACATCCAACAACTCCCCAAATTCCTAGCAGAGGGACCCAATCAAAATTGCCACAACGGTAAGGGACTTCACTAGGAACTAACTAAGGAGCCTTCCACATAACATCTTCCTCTCGAAGATTCTGAAGAATGTCTATCCACCTCTCCTCTGAAATGTCATCTCTCATTGGCACGTCTACTGCTTCCTTTAAGGGAGAATAACCCTCAAAGAATACTTGGCAAGGAACCTTATCAAGCTTCCAAAAATGACTGTGGAACCAAACCAACAGCAATTGTGCACATCCAATGAATCTACCCTCGCCGGCCCTCCGACATGCACTCGAAGATCTAAATGTCTCAGCTAGGATTGCTGGTACCGGTGTATTCTGCTTACCGACACGATCGAACAAATCCACAACTGCCTCATCTATGTGCCCCAACGCCTTTGGGAAAATTACCATGTCGTAAATGCTCAAAGCTAGGACGTCGACCCTTTTCTTTACGTCTGGATGTGTCGATATCAAATCCCTCAAAACGGCCCATGGAACGCACTTACTATCACCCTTTTGCTGTACACGAGCTATAGCCCACTACTCACTCATCCCAGTAATCATCACCAACTTCTTTGCAAAAGTTGGAAGACTAGCAGGCCTAACATAAGCCTTGTGACCCTGAATCCTCGGGCAATGTAGTAAAATTGTATACTACTCCAAAGTAGGTACAAGATCTACATCACCAAATGTAAAGCAACTATAAGCAGGGTTCCAGAATTGTACCATAGCTTGAAACAAGTGCCTATCTACTTTGACGTCTAGCAAATAGGGAAGGTCTCCATAATTCTGATAGAGAAGCTGCTTAGCCTCGTCATCCCATTGGGCCCAAATGTCTCTCAACTCCTGAAACTCATTCTGGGTCGAATTAATACGGGTGAAGTCCCATAACTCTGATATATGTCCCTCAATGACACTATCTCTTTTCTCTAACTGGGTTTTCTCTGACCAGGTACAGACAGAAGCGTTGTCCACCACTTTATTAAGGTATTCGTTCCTCATTACAAAACTTTCTAATCTAAAAATCAAACCTTGAATCGACACCTTTAAATGTTGAGTGACATGCAATAACAGCAAAATAAAATAGGTCAGTATCATATATATATAAATAATAATAAACAAGTACTTACAAGGGTAGCTTACTAAAGGCTATCACTATTTCCCTAGGGTAAGCACTTAAAGTTCACTATATGAGTTTTAGTTCTAAAGCAAGGGTACCTGAACCAGCAGATTCCTCAGTCCTCACCCATTATAGGCTCATATAGACCAAGTTCAGTTCAGGGGGACACGTTTCCCTATGGCCATATAGAGATGAAAATCTCACGAAGACATAGGTACAGTATCCCGGAAGCAATCCACTAGCTCATACGGAGGTGAAAACCTCACGAAAGTGTAGCTTCTCACTTCCACTTAAAGGTGCGACCAACGGTCATGCAAATGCAATGTGTGCAGATAATATAACAAACATATGCAGCGAACACATGACAAGAGATCTTTATCTTTAAATACTTTCAAGTTTTAGCATTAAGACAGAAAGTTATCAATTTTTTTGGCTTGACTCTCTTATTGTCCCCAGTGGAGTCGCCAAGCTCTCGAAACCATTTTTAAACGGGGTTTGGAAAAACCCGGGTTCGACTTTTTGAAAAATAAAAATGGGAGTCGCCACCAATCATTTTAAGTGTGATTGAACCACCTTCAAACCACTTTTTGTTTGAAATCATTTGTTTTGGTCTACGAAATCAAGAAAACGGGTTCGGGAGTCGATTACGTATGAGGAAGGGTTAGCACCCCCGTAACGCCCAAAAATTGGTACCAAATTGAATAACTTTTTGTCTTTAATGTCAAAAGTTTTAAAGAATTTAGAAATAAGGTTTCTTTTTAAAACCATAATAATTTGAAAAAAAAAATCAAGATTCCTTTGCTTTAAAAGAGTACAAACACCACATCCAGCATGATTGGACAAGATATCCTTAAACTTTCGCACCCGAAATCATCTTGTAATTTGTGAAACTTGTTTAAAAGGATATTTTTAGGCATTTAGACAAATGGGAAATCGAACCCAGCAAGTTAGGGTACTACTTCCCGAATTCCTAAATATCAAAACATTGCCTCATTTTTTAAATTCCTTTTGAATTAAAAGAGAGATGATTTTTTTTAAAGTAATGATGTGTTTAATACATTACTAAGAATCAATATAAATTAACCTACATAATACTTACTTTAACATTCTATGTGTATATAATATAAAGGATGATAAATAATGGTATAAATTACAATATACATTATCATTTCATGTATGGTCATAGATAACGTATATATAGGTGCATTGTCATTACACGCGAAATACAACGTAGAGCATAATGAATTCAATGATATAAATTGTATAATACATATATATATAACAACCTCATGCAAATGTACCTTAAATCAACATAAATGATTAATTCTCATGCAAATATGTAAAAACAATAACAAATATTCTATAAAAATTTTAACCTACTAAACAATAACAAAATAAAAAAAGAAAACTAAAAGTAAATAAGCAAATTATAAACATATGAAATATAAATTAAAAAAAGGTAAAGATATTCATAAATTTTTAGAACAATATGAAAACAATAAAGGAAAACCTTTTTTTTTTAAATGATTAATATATATATAAACCATATTATGGGCTATAATAACTTAATATATTAACAAAATAATGTACTAAATATTAATATTACACATATTTATTTAATAATAAAATAAAAAAATCTATATAATTAATGAGTGATAAAGTAGTATATTTTTTATAATGAAATAAAAGTAATGCAAGGTATAATATATGGTAAAATATATAGCGTATAATATAATTTGTAAACAAAATATATAATAATATAAACCATATGGTAAGTAATAAAATGTAAATAATGTAATGTACAATAAAAAGGAAAAAATACTATAAGGAATAATATAATAAAATATGATATGGAATAAAATATAAATAAAATATAATGAAATAAAAATACTATCATATAAATAAGGATAATATATACTATTAAATAAAATTTACACAATTAATGAATAATAATAAATAATTTATAAAAAAATAAAAAAATAATATATATAATAAAATATAATTTATAAGTAAAATATATAATAATAAAAATAACATGATGCATAATAAAAATAATATATAACTAATGTTTATAAATAATATATAAGGTATTTAAAATAAATTAAATATATAAAAAGGGGATTAAAATTGAATTTAATTGAAGAATTTAGGATTAATTACAAAATAAAATAAAAACTTGGGCCTAATTGAAAAGCGTATTTAAACCAGAGGGACTCACTGGGCAATTAGCCCTTATCCCAGAAAACGACGTCGTTCCTCAAAATGGAGTTAATGACCATTTGGACTAAATTGAAACAATTATAAAAGATTGAGGCCGAATTAAAAATAAAATGAAATGAAATTATAAAGACTAAAAATGCGGAAGGACTAATTGGGCATTTAGCCCATTTTTCAAAAACACGCGGATCCTCCCCTGGTCATCGGGTCAACACGCGGATCTAAGCCTTGAAACGACGCCGTTTTAGAGCTTATTATTTTAAGCTAAACGACGTCGTCCTGATAAGGCTATATAAGCCAGATTTTTAACTTAAAAATCATTTTGAAACCCGATTTTAAAAAAAAATGAAAGAAATCCTCTGAAAGAGGATTTAGGGTCGACCTCGGAGCTCGGTCGAGCCTCCGTTCTCAGGCGTCCACGCGCCCACGCACCACCGCGAACGCCACCACGTGCAGTGGTCGGAATCTGGAAGACTTCCCGTTTCAACGCAGATTAGAAACGGTTCGTCTCCTCTTTTCCCCTT
Source organism: Gossypium hirsutum (assembly GCF_007990345.1). NCBI lineage: Eukaryota > Viridiplantae > Streptophyta > Magnoliopsida > Malvales > Malvaceae > Gossypium > Gossypium hirsutum. The sequence continues at coordinate 41,334,497 of NC_053431.1, read as the reverse complement.
TTATATTACCAACATATATTTTGTAAAAAATAAATGAAATATTCACCTTTATATTCTTTGATAATCAACCAATGTTTCTCTTGTTTTTATATATATCAACTGTTTGTATCTGTGTATATAAAAAAACCTCTGTATTACAACGATAGCACTAGGGCTTTATAAGCACTGTTTACAATATATTTACATCTTTATTTTATTTCCTTGCCATATTTGTTTCGTCTCTGTCGTTTCTTTCTCTTTTTTACAGGTGATTGAGGAAAATCCGGTGATGATCGTGCTGATGACGATGATGTTGGCGCTGATTTGCGCATTGACTGCGGCGCGATTTGGGGCCAGAGTTGCGGGGTGAGGTGAAAAGGCGTGACGCTTGGGATGGTTGCGGCGCTTAGCTTCTGGAGCCTTCCATTTGCGGCGCCTAGGGTTCCAGAAACCCTAGGTCTTCCGTCCTTTGTTAACAAATTGGGCCATTTGGGCCGTACTTGTTTGTGGGTTGAGTGTAAACAGGTTAGTGGGTAGTTTAGGTTAATTGGTTTCTAAGTATTTGGGCCTACGGGTCAGTGGGCTATGGTATTTTAAATGGACTGTAATAAATAAACATTCATTTATTTATTTTTTTGCTTTTAGTTTTAAGGCCCGGGCAGATTTGGGCTACTACAAGGGTTACAGAGCATTACCTAAAAATTTTAACTTAAAACATTCCATTATAACTGTTTCAATAAAACACATCATAGCTCAATCAAATACATGCATAATGTCCCTTTTTTGAGCCCTTGAGGCCATAAAAACACTTTATAAATGATTTAGGACTGAATCGGAAACAATTGGAAAGTTTAGTAAAAAGTCAAAAAATTTGACTGCAGGGGTCACATGGCTGAGACACATGCTCGTGTCTCAGGCTGTGTGGGCATTCGAAATAGGGACAAATAGCCGTGTTCTAGCCCGTGTTCGTGCCCGTGTAACTCTCTGACTTGGGTCACACGGCTAAGCCACACGCCCATGTGCCAGGCCGTGTAACTCTCAAAATGCAACCTTTAAAAACCTATAGGGGAGACTCAGCCATGTTATATGACCGTCTGTCACACATGACTGAGACACACGCCCATGTCTTAGGCAGTGTGGACAAGAAATAGGCCATTTTCTATCCATTTCTCTCACCCAAAACATGTTCATACTTATAAGTCATTTGCACCTATTTCAAGCATTCAAAAATGTATCTAAAACAAGCATATTAAAACTAGACCAATATGGTATTTATCCATACAACCAATACGCCCAAAAGGGACCTTAAAAGCAAGCACTCAACTTTACAACACATATATATAATTGATCACCTTGCTGCCATTTGAAAACATATCATACTTAACTTATGCCATGTTATTAGAACTCATTTGAACCATTGTTTTCATGCATCCTAAATACACATATATTTAACTTATATATATTAGACCATATTTCATCAATATATATTTAGCTTAATTCCATACCATGTTATACCATAATTGACCAGAAGCCAAATTCACATGAAACATACCAAATGGGTCATAATTCAACCAATTATACTTGACTAAATTTCATATCAAATCATGCCCTAAATGATCATTTTGCAAACATGCCAACACATACTACTTTGGCCATAAAAACCAAGCATCAATTTGATCATATAAACACCAACCATTAAGGATCAAGGTGCCAAAAGCACACCAACCATCAAAGTATCAAAATAACATAAGTTTCACAAATTCAAAGCAATATCACATGCCTTTATCATTAACTAAAAATTAGACACAGTCCACCTAAACATGCCATTATAAACATGACCAAAGAATCAAAATCTATCTATAAAATCAATGGATAGTGTGATGGATCTCCGACTAGCTTCCAACATGTTCGAGATTTCAGTAATCTTTAAAGTAAAGGAAAAATAACTACGTAAGCAATGAATGCTTAGTAAGCTCGTATAAACCTATAACAATGCCTCAATATTTATCGAACCATAATCATCGACTCACAATGGAATAAGTCTATCAACATCATATATATATTTATCATTCCTAGCATAGTAGGATTTCATAAGACTTTGAACCCTTCCATTTACTTACTTTAGCTTAAATAACATCAATTCATTAATTAACATATTTGTTCATGAATTAGTATATTCATCCATAACATACGTAAACTTCTCACATACAAGTACGTCTTTTAACTCATCATTCCCTTTTATTTCATCATATTTCATTTCAACTATGAACTTACCAATTTCATTACCTTTTCATATCCGTTTCCTTTGCATAATACAATATATAAGCATAACATCAACCATGACTATGAGCTAGTGCAATTAACATAGCTCTTTTGAAATCAACTACATGATAAACCATGTCATAAGAAATTACATACTTTTAATTTATACCACCCTTTTCATGTACATAAGCATATTACCAATTGAACACTTACTATTTCAATGTATTTCATTAAGACTAAAGATGATATAATCCAATCATAAGCTTGACCCAAGCCTAAGCATCATCCACAACTCATGTTAGAGCATCAACTCATAAATCAATTGAAATAACATAAAGTAAGTCATATACATGAAAAAACATCATTTGAAATCTTCAATTTCATGAGCGTAAACATTCTTTCATTGAACATTACTTTTTCATTCCTTTTCATAAATTTATGACATAAGTCATTTGAATACTTACCGTTCCTTCCCTTTTTATGCCCGTTGAACCACTTAGAATAATATTGAATACGCAGGAAAGCTCACACAAAGTGTGCTAAACATATAGTCGTAGCTCACACGAGCTGTAAAATGGGTTTGCTCACATAAGTTGTCGGTTGGAATGTAAGCTACACGATACTACTCACACAAGCTATCGAGTATCTGCAACTAATGCTAGACCTCAGCCATCGATAGAAAATTCAAGACTAGCACCCGAAACATGGCAACCTGGGTTTGCTCACACAAGCTGTCGGTCGAAACGTAGTTGCACGGTGCTGCTTACATAAGCTATCAAGTATCCGTAACACATCCCGAAACTCAGCCACCATAGGACATTCAGAACCAACACCCGAAACATGGTAACCCTAATGACATGTCATTTGTATCCTATATATTCCTAAGGTTCAAACGGGGCTCAATAGTCGTCGTACGTCATTGAATTTCCATCGTCTCTTTACTTGATAAATTGTATAATAGCATATATATTGATTCAATTACAGAAATGTCAAATTACATGGGCATTTTGGTAATTTTCCATTCTCCTCTATTTCCCACCTGATCTTGATCTAAATTAATAATTTCATTCAATTTATTATGTAGATAGTAAAACAATTTATTTTATGCAATTTAGTCATTTTTGACATTTTTACAAAATTGCCCCTAAAATTTTACTTTTATTCAATTTATCCATGAGCCTAAAATATGAAAATTAACCATTTTTAATGCCAATTCACACTAGTCGAATATTCATGGTACACAAAACAACCCACCTTTGTAATGATTTCACATCAAATCCTTATATTTTTACTATTTCAACAATTTAGTCCCTAATCGGTAAATTCATCAAAAATCAGTTAACAAAATACTTTTAAATACCAACTAACAGTTCAAATTCATCTTTTAATATCTAAAATCACAAGGTTCATCAATGGAAACATTCACAATCTTTAGCAGCTTCAAAATCAAAGATACGTGTTAGCTGGACCTAGTTGTAACGATCTCAAAAACATAAAAATTATTAAAAACGAGCAAGAATTGCTTACCAAGAATGAGGAAATCACCATGGCCAAACCTAGATTAAGGTTTTCCATGGACATTCGGTTGTTGAAGATGAAAACAAAAAGATGATAATAAATTAGCCTTTTGTTTTCTTTTAATTTAATTTAATTATAAAATTACCATTTTGTCCATTTAAAAATCATCCAAATTTCATGCTTTTAGTTGCCCAAAACCGTCCACTAAATTCTTAAATGGTCTAATTACAATTTAATCCCCTTTTTTCTTTATTCAATAAACTTTTTAATCACTCAAATCAAATAGTGATCAAATTTTACATATTTTACGATTTAGTTCCTTTTAATTAATTAACTATATAAACGTTAAAATTTTTCAACAAAACTTTAATACCACCTTAATGACACTTCGTAAATATTTATAAAAATATTTACGACTCAATTTATAGAAATGAGGCCCCGATACCTCATTTTCTAAAACCACTTGACCTTAAGGTCTTACCACTTGAACTTAATTAATCATTCGAATAGCCTAAATTACCATATCAAAAATCTTTTCAAAACCATAATTGACTTATAAATATTAAATAATAATAATTATGAACTTACTCATCGAATTTGGTGGCCCCGAAACCACTATTTTTGACACCACTGAAAAGCGGTTATTACGAACAATCTCCCCATTTTTTATATAACAAAAACATTTTGAAAAATTTGTTAACTCCCCCCATCTTAAACATTATTTTAAAAATAAGCTCCCTATTTGAAAAAATATTTTAGACATCATTTCATTTAAATTTCCAACTTATAGAATTTGGGTTTAAGATTTTGAAAATTATATAATGCAAATTTTGTATTCCTCCTCCCCTTTTTTGTAATACCAAAAAGAATGCATGCTTGAAAAACTAGGGAAATAAGTGCACAATACATTTGAAATAAAAGAAAAACAAGCAATGGCAGTACATTTGAAATAAAAGCATCCATATGTACTACCAAAACAACTAAGTAGAAAATGAAAAAAAATACAGGGAAAAAGTACAAAAACAAATAGATAACATTTGTAAAACCATATAATACCATGTTTGAACAAATATCTACAAGAAAATCAAGTAAAAACTGCTTGAAAGCAATCAAAAGTTGGAAAATACATTTACTATCATACTCAAATTTCGATCTATGATTTAAAATACTACCCAACTTAATCATATCACAGATTAACAATATTTCAAACATGTGAGATTAAAGAGAAATAAGGAATTTACAAGTTTACAAATATAATCAAGTAATATACACAAAGCATGCATAAAACAAAACAAGTGTCCAAGAATGTCAAAAAGATTATACAAGAAGCTTATGAAGGCATGTTCATTAGTCCTGACTCTTCCCTAATTATCCAAAATCTCTTCTTATCTAAAAGCTTTGTAAAAATATCAGCTAGTTGATGCAAAGTATCTACAAACTATAGAACTATGTCACCTCTTTGCACATTATCTCTAATCAAATGGTGTTTTATCTCTACGTGCTTTGTTCTAGAGTGTTGGATGGGATTTTTGGTTAATCAAATAATACTAGTGATATCACACCTTATAAGAATGTCATCCACATCAATTCCATAGTCAACTAATTGTTGTTTCATCCAAAGAATTTGAGCACCACAACTTTCTACGGTAACATATTCTGCTTTGATTGTGGACAAAGCAATACTATTTTGTTCCTTAGAGAACCAATAAACAAGCATGTTTCCTAAGAATTGACATGTTCCGAAAGTGCTTTTTCTATCTAACTTGCATCTTCCAAAATCCATATCAGAGTAAGCATGCAAAGTAAATGATGAATCTTTGGGATACAAAAGTCCTAGGTTTTGAGTTTCCTTAAGGTACCTAAAGATTCTTTTAATGTCTTGTAAATGTGACTCCTTAAGAGATGATTGAAATCTAGAGTATAAACAAACACTAAACATTATATCCAGTCTACTTGTGGAAAGATAAAATAATGACCCTATCATAGACCTATAAAGTATAGTGTCAACATATTTACCTCCATCTTTATCAAGCTTTGTTGAAGTGCTCATTGGTGTTGATTGAGGCTTCAAGTCCTCCATTTTAAATTTCTTGAGCATTTCCTTGATGTATTTGGCTTGATTGATGAAGATGTCATTTTTAGTTTGCTTGATTTGGAGCCCAAAAAAGAAATTGAGCTCATCTATCATGCTCAACTCAAATCCACCTTGCATAATCTTAGAAAATTCTTGACAAAAAAATTCATTAGTAGCACTAAATATAATATCATCAACATAATTTGTACTACTAAAATGTATGTCTTTATTTTTTATGAACAATATGGTGTCTACTTTGCCTCTTCTAAAGCCATTTTCAATTAAAAATTTGGAAAGCCTTTCATACCAAGCTTTAAGAGCTTGCTTCAAACCATATAGAGCTTTGGACAATTTGAAAATATGATTTAGAAAATTTGGGTTTTCAAAATCGGGAGGTTGTTCAACATAAACTTCATCTATGAAACCATTTAAAAATTCACTTTTGACATCCACTTGAAAAAGTTTGAAATTGTATAAACATGCAAAAGCTAATAACATCCCAATGGTTTCTAACCAAGGTACCTGTGCATAAGTTTCATCATAGTCTATACCTTCCTCTTGGTTATATCCTTTGGCAACTAATCTAGCCTTGTTTCTAACAATGTTACCATTCTCATCAAGTTTATTTCTAAAGACTCATTTAGTTCCTATAGTTGGATGATCACTAGATCTATCAACCAAATTCCATACTTGATTTCTTTCAATTTTATTTAATTATTATTGCATAGCCATTGTCCAAAATTCATCATTTAAATCATCATCAATGTTTTTAGGTTCTATGCAAGAAATGAAAGCAACATAATTAGAAGCATTTCTAATTGAAGATCTAGTAACTACCCCTTTAGATGGATCACTAACGACGTTTCCATCCTTAATATATGAAAGCTCTCTTGGGTGGCTAGATTCTCTTTCAACGTAAGTTGGTTCTTGGAGTTTACCAATTTTAAGTTCTTGAACCAACTCACTTACGCCTTGATCCACATGTAATGCTTGATTTTGACCAACTTAATTTATTTTTACATCATCAAAATTAATAGATTTCTTTCTAGAATAAGAGTTAGATTCATCAAAAATAACATGTATATATTCTTCTACAACAAGGGTTCTCTTGTTAAGTATTCTATAAGCTTTAGAGTTTGTGGAATAACCAAAAAAAAAATCTTCATCACTTTTGGCATCAAAATTTTCTAAATTTTCTTTTCCATTACTCAAAACAAAACATTTTCAACTAAAAGGATAAAAGTGGCGTATGTTAGGATTTTTTCCTTTAAAAAGTTCATAAGGAATTTTCTTCAAAATAGGTCTAACCATAGCTCTATTTATAATATAGCAAAAAGTGTTTATGGCTTCTGCCCAAAAATATCTTGGCAAATTATTTTCACATAACATGGTCCCAGCAATTTCTTTTAAGGCCATATTTTTCCTCTCAATAACTCCATTTTGTTGAGGGGTTCTAGGTGTCGAAAAATTGTGAGTAATATCATGTTCATTACAAAAATTATTAAAGTCAAGGTTTTCAAATTCTTTTCCATAATCACTTCTTACACTTAAAATTGAATATCCCACTTGATTTTTAATCGTTTTACAAAAACTAATAAATTTTTATAAAGCTTCATGTTTTGAAAACAAAACGAAAACTCATGTATATCTAACGAAAACTCATGTATAACTAGAATAGTCATCAAAAATAACAAATTCATATTATTTACCTCCTAAAATCATAGTTCTAGTGGATCTAAAAAGGTCAATATGAATAAGTTGGACTGTAACAGCCCGTTTTCAATGAAATTGAAACAGTGGTTTCAGGACCACAAATTCGAGTTAGAAAGAAAAATTATTTTAATATTATTGCATGGTCTGCATCATGATAGGAAAGACGTATGAAAATTTTGATAAGAAAATTTCATTGATTTTATGTTTAATTAGAAAGACAGGACCAAATTGAATAAAGTGGAAAAGTTGAATTCTAGTAGCTAGAAAGATTAAATAGCTATGGAATTCAAATTTTGTGGTCCTTACATGGTAATTAGACTATTAAGAAAAGTTAGTAGATATTTTTGATGATTCATCCATGGAAAATTAGAAAAATAAAAGGACTAAATTGGAAATTGAAATAAATAAAAGATGATGAATTAAATAAATAACTAATATCATCATTTATATCATCTTCTTCCCCAAATTATATGGAAACCCTAGGAAAGAGAAAGAAAATCAATCAAGCTTAACTGGGCAAGTAATATTGTCTCGTTTTTAGTAATTTTTATATTTTTGAGATCGGAATAACCTAATCTAGCTATTTTGGGGATCAATTTGTAAAGTTATCAAAGTATTAAAATTTTTCCATGGATGAAATATGTTGAAAATTTGATATTTATGGTAGAAAATTGAAGGTTTTTGATAGATAAACAACTTTTGTAAAGTGAAATTTCATGAATTGTGATTTAGGGATTAAATTGTAAAGATGTAAAATTCATGGAAAATTTTTTATTTTTATGAAATATATGCGCTGTAAATGTTATATATAAAAATTGGTTAGGCTTGGAATAAGGATTAAATTGCATGAATTTTATATTCTGAGGCTAGGGACAAAATTGGAATTTATCAAAAGTATAGGGGCAAAATAGTAATTTTGCCTAAAATGTGAATTGAATGAAATTGAATGTGAATTTTATCAAATCAATGTTAAATTCATTTATATAGATCCGGATAACTCAAATACGAAGTTAGATCGAGGAAAAGAAAAGGTATCAGATTAGTAGATCTTTGTATACAAACGTTTATCGAGGTAAGTTCGTGAAACTAAATTGTGTATTTATATGTTTTCAAATTGAATTATATGTATGTAAATTGTATCATTGTCATAAATATGAAATTAATCTTATATCCAACAAAGGCCGATGTATGATAAGTCTTGTTTGAATAATAGAATTCGATGGATACAGGATTTCCCGATTGGGTGTGATCTTGCATCTGTTGTAGACACACCATAGCTCTTACGAGCATTCTATTATAAGACTTCTCGAGCTTCTCGTTATAGAGAATATGGATCGGTAGTGATCCTGCATGTGTTGCATACTACTGCAGCTCTTTGTGAGCGTCCTGTTATATGATTGGTTGTGATCCTGCACATACTGCGGAAACAAACGCAACACTTTATGAACGTTCTGATATAGGCTCTTTCTGAGCTTCCTGATATGGTTCGATTGAACATCTTGTTATATGGCTATTCATAGCTCCCTGATAATAGCTCTTCGGAGTTACTTGTTAATCTCAATGAGCTTCCTTGTAACACCCCAAACCCCTATCTGTCGTCGGAACCGGGTTTCAGAGCATTACCAAAACATTTAGAAAAATTTACAAATAACTTATATAAATTACTATTCATTTACTAAGATCATTCATAATGTCCCTTGATTGAGCCCTCGAGGCCCAATACGAGCATTAGAATCGAGTCGGGACTTAATCGAAACCTCTAAGAACTTTTCATGACTTTTCAAAATTTTTCCAAGGCGCAGGGCTCACATGCCCATGTGGTCCAAGAGACATGTCCGTGTGACCCTGGGACATGCCCATGTTAGAGGCCATGTTCAACCCCGTGTAACTCTCTGACATGCACACATGGCATGCCACACGCCTGTGTGCTAGTCTGTGTGGTTATTTAATTCAATTTGAAATTAGGTACAGGTTTCACACAGCCAAGACACACACCCATGTCTCTACCCGTGCACTCAATTCTGAGATTCTATTTCTCAACATTAGGGTGCAGGGGACATACGGCCTAACCACATGCCCATGTTACCAGGCCGCGTGTCACACATGGTCTAGACGCATGTCCGTGTGTTTGCCTGTGTGGACAAAATGAAGCCATTTCTTGCTTCATTTCTCACCCAAAATTTCACCCAAAACCTGCACTTGAAACACACATACAATACCAACCAATTCAAGCATTCAAATTGGGCAATTTCATCATTCATCATGGCATACCATTACATGCATATGTGTTGTAAACTTACCTTGGTTTAACTTAGGCAATAATAACATTTGATCACATATTCTTAACATAACACATGTGTCTATATATATACATATTCCATAGTAATCTACTTAGTCATACCAAAATGAACCATTACTAGCCATTCCAATTGTAACTCCCCTAACCCGTATCCGTTGCCGAATTAGGGTTATGAGGTATTACGATCTTATTTCAGTTCATACAGATTCAAATTATATTACAATTCGAGATTTATGATCACATCAATGTTTATAACAAAATCAACTATCAAAGCTTAAATATTCAATCATTCATAACATAGCATAAATAAAATATAATCCAAGATATATCAAACAATTTATACATATACAGAACATACAATACGTCAACAACTCCATTATTGAATATTAAACCTATATATTTTTTTCCATATGACGTATTCTTATACATGATATACATCAATTGAAATAAATTTCCCTATCAACCATTTTATTTCATATATGCGGCATTATCATATTAATCTATATGAAACTCATATATTTTACATATTAATACCAAATAAAAACAAGCATTCGGTTATAAGTAAACTAGCTTCATTTCCTGATCTAGTCAGCTAATATAAATCATTGTACACATTCGCAAACTTACACATAATTAGCAAGTTCATATAGCCATATACATATGTATATAGCATCCATAAATATGCACATCTTTATACACATGTAAGGCATATAAAAATTCAACTAATATGATAAGGCCAAATGTTATGTACGCATGTCTTAACTTAATCCATAAGTGAACGCCAAGATTTGTATCATGCATATGTCTTAATCTTTACCTACCGATTTCATAATTTACCTTAACTCAATAACATCCATAATGAACCATACGGCCGAATACATAACATCATCACAAATATCATGTATTTTGGTTACACTCTCGATATAGACTCAACACAATGACCAAACATACATAAATTTATAACCTAATCAATATATTCATGGCACATCCAGATTCAACAACTAACCACAGAATGCAATCACATTGCATATGTTATAATCACCCATGACACATTACATAATAATCAAAAAGAACTTAAATCATAATCCAACAAAACCGAAACTAAACATAGAAATTAAGCCATTTTCGCATGGCCTTATACATAACCAAAGTTCATTATTTCAAAACGAAAACTAGCCTATACATGCCATAGTTCCAAATACAACTTATAAAATACTGAAAGCGGTCGATAGTATGATAGACTTTGCTGACGATCCTTGAGCTTGTAACTTGAATCCAAAATCTATAATAAAAAAAAGAGCAAATATACACACAATAAGCTATTACATCTTAGTAAGTCATAAGCAAATAAACAACCCATTGATATTATCAGCTTAATTAAACTAACCATAATATAATATAGTTATTACATTTAGTTGTAACTACCATGTTTCATAATTAATGCGTTTTCATACACAAACACCACCTTGGCTGAATGCTAAAATGATCCAATAATTATTTATCATTCAACCTTCAAGCAAAAATGTCAACATATATATATAAATATATGTCGACCATACACTTATATACTTAAGCTCAAAATCATAATATAACATCATATATATATACTTATCTATATGGCCGAATATACATGGTGTTGTTTATACCTATTCAAAATCATTTATATAATATTCATATCATGTATTCATAAAACCAAACACATATATCATAGTCACATAAATCCTTTATTTGCATCACACATGATTTACAACAAATAACCAAATTACTTACTTACCTTATCTTAGTTAGGTAGCCAACTATTTCATACCTGGTCGTTTCTACTCAATTTACACTTTCAGTCACAACTTATCAATGCCTGATGAACCATTCGAAATTGGATAGGACACTCGGATAATCACACATATATCGTACAATGCCAACGTTCAAAACGTGGTCTTACATGTAATCACATATCGATGCCACTGTCCCAGATAGGATCTCACTCGCACACATATATCGGAGTCACATAGCAATGCCATGGTCTTACTCACACACATATATCAGAATCCTATGTCATGACATATGTATCCTAACTACTCCTAAGGTTCATAAGGGGCTTTCGGACGTCATAACTCGATCAAAATGAATTCGAAAACATAGTAACCAAGCTTATTCACATTCGGCTATAGCATGTATAAAATCATATATTTCATTTCATCATATATATATTAAATTTAATTAAAATTAAGTATGTCTATTTGCTTATAAACTTACCTCGGACTAAGTAAAACGGAACGGGACACCTAGTCGACAACTTTCGTTTTTCCCCGATCCAAATCCAATTTCTTTGGTTCTTGATCTAAACATATTCAAATTAAACTCATTCAAAAATATTTTCATTCAATTTAGTCCAAAAACACATAAATGGGAAAATTAGCATTTTACTCCTGGCATTTGCACTTTTTACAATTTAGTCCTTATTGCATAAAACACAAAATATGCAAAATTTCAATATACCCATGTTTGGCCAAATATATTTACGAGTTCATATATTTCATTTATTTTACATTTTAGTCCCTCAAATTATTATTTTTGCAATTTAGTCTTAATTACTCAAAATCATCAAAAACTCCAATACAAAACATGTTAATCTAAAACATATCTTTCATATTTCATCATCAAACAACAATAATCACAAGCTCTCAACAATGGCATAACTCAAAATATTCACCAAAATAAAAAATTCAAGCATGGGTCTTGAAGATAACTTAGCAACGATCTAAAAAACGTAAAAATTATAAAAAACTGAGCTAAAAACATACCTTGATTGAGCTTAGAAATGGTCGAACCCTAGGTTTCTCTTTTTCTTTTCTTTTCTTTTTAGTTTTGGTGCAAGAACAAAGAAAATAATATGAATATGGCTTATTTTATGTTTATTTTATCTTATATTAACATTTTACCTAATTACACTTTTAACCTTAACAAAATTGTAACAAAACCTTATAATATATGCCTATTACCGTCCACTTAATATGTCAATGGGCTATTTAAAACTTAAAGACTTCCATTTAATAAACGAATAGCAATTAGGCCCCCTTAAACTTTTAGCTACCAAATTTTTATTTTACGCGATTAAGTCCTTTATTCAATCGAACACTCAAACGATAAAATTAAAGCACGAATGTAACACCCCAAACCCAGCCTGGATGTTACGACCAAATCTGGCACGTCTCATTGAAGTGTTTTTCAAAAATAGGACTTGTCTTTAAGAATCTGAACTTAAGTTAAAACCCTTTTAGTTTTTAATGCTTAGAAAAAATTTGACAAGTTAAGTTGTTACTAATTGAAATCAATTTGTAAAAACAATTGTCATATTTATTATTGTTGATTCCTTAAACTGAATAAAACCGTAGAAGCTTTTGAAATCCTTGAAGTTTAAAATGTGGGTTACCCTTGAAAACATATATTATTTTGAAATCTCATATTTTCCTAGTCTAGCAGTTTAAGGTAAGAAATCAAAGCCCAAATAAAATTTAAAACCACAAATGGCCTTATTATATAACTAAAACCCAATGTGAGAATTGAATAAATAAAGTCAAAAGTAGAACATCAGCAATCGCGTGGCCACCTCCGAATCCCTCACGGCTCCAAACCGTCTAAGGTTGAGGACTACCTATATAGTTTAAAAGAAATGGTGAGTTTATGAAAACTCAGTGTATAATCCCCTATCAGTCAAACAGTAAACAATGCATGCAGTAACAGTCTGGGCCTGAGCCCTATTCAGTATCAGTACAGTCTGGGCCTTAGCCCTATACAGTAACAGAATAGTGTAATGCAATTATGCATCCCACCCCAAATCCAGCCAGCACACCACCCGTACCAACCAACACACCATGTGGGGATATAAATCGACCCACCCAACCAGCACACCAATATCGAAACAAAGTTGCCAGTAATAACAATATAGCATAGCTACCAGAAATAGTAAATGTGGCAAAGCCACCAGTATTAGTAATTGTGGCATAGCCATTAATAACAGTTAATGTGACATAGTCACCAGTATAGTACTTCCTCCATATCAAAATCCCAACCCCGTGCAGTATGTCATGTCATAAATATTACGTGTATGCAAAGTCATACTTAGTACAATCATAAATGTAATTCATAAACACATCAGTCATACGGAACATAAAGGCATAATCGTCATTTTACCATACAGAGGTATTATGATCATTTTACCCTACAGGGATATTACGGTAATCCTATCCTATAGGGGTATTACGGTCATTTTACCCTACAAGGGTATTACGATCATTTTACCCTATAAGGGTATTACGATCATTTTACCCTACAGTGGTATTACGGTCATTTTACCCTACAGGGGTATTACAGTAATTTTACCCTATAAGGGTATTATGGTTATTTTACAAATTGGGGGTATTTTTGTAATTTTACAAATCAGAGGCATTTCGGTAATTTCACAAATTAGGGGTATTTCGGTAATTTTAAAAATTAGGGTCTTAACGACCAAACCGAAGGTCCATCATTGCCTCGAGTGACTTAAGTAATCTAAATAGACATAACGGTGCAAATGAGCCTAAGGCCCATACTTCGCCCAAGTTGGCCCATACGCTAGTGTGGCCTATTTAGCCCAAATTTATATAAGGCTATGTGTACACCATAGCTCGATTCATTAATAGTCACTTAACACAGATTTTATCCGTGCCGGCCCACGAGCCCAAAACAACCTAGGCCATGTACGCGACATGACAAGTCTATCTACTTCCCACTTAACAGCGAAATCTACCCACGCATGCCTATGGGCCTGTTGGGCCCCTATGGCCTATTTAACCCAGAACTATTCACGGCTATACAAACAACGTATCCCAGTCCAAAACTTAACACATAACATACATTTTATCCGTGTGGGCCCATAAGCCCATTGTCCCACACGGCCCAGTCCGGCCTAATGTGGCCTAGAATGGCCTATGCCATGTACGCCACATGACAAGCCCAACTGTGACAGCCTTAAAGTGACCCTAGTCGGAAAGCGATTTCGGGACCGCTAAACCGAGTCACCAAATTATTTGAATATGATATTTATTGTTTAAAATATGTGAATATGAATGTGTGAAAGTTTTAAGCTTCGATTTAGTAAATTGCATGTGAATTTAGTCAATAGGACTTATGTGTAACACTTTTGAAATGTGGTAGGTCAAAACATAAGGATCTATTAGTGCATGTAATAAAAG
Source organism: Gossypium hirsutum (assembly GCF_007990345.1). Lineage (NCBI taxonomy): Eukaryota > Viridiplantae > Streptophyta > Magnoliopsida > Malvales > Malvaceae > Gossypium > Gossypium hirsutum. The sequence continues at coordinate 41,319,421 of NC_053431.1, read as the reverse complement.
GGGTGGACTTGCATGTCAATTTCCCCCTAATTAGTAGTGGCCGGCCATGACAAATAGGGTGGACAAAGTGTGATGGGCAAAACATGTCATAAACATGTTATGTTGGTGTTTCATGGGAGGAATGATAAAATAAGGAGCATGGTAATAAAATAATGGAGGGGAAAATGATGAAAAGAAAGAAAAAAAAGTGTCCATCCTTTTTCATTTTTTGGCCGAAATTTCTAAGGAGGAAGGAAGAAAGAAGGTGCTCTCTTGCTTCATGTTCGGCTTGGAAGAGGATTAGGAAGAGGTTCGGCCATACTTGTATCTAGGTTAAGGTATGTTGATGTTGTTCCATGAGATTCATGCATGCTTTTAGTTGTTAGCTTGAGTTCTACCTAGCCCATGGTTCAAATCTTTGCTATGTCATGGAGATGATATTCGGCTAAGGTGGATTGGTGTTGATGTCATTTGCATGCTAAAAGTGAAGCTTTGTAAGGATACATGTGAGGGTGGATTGATGACATTTAAATTTTCTTTTTAGCATTTTTGAGTTAGACATTAAGTTCTTTGTTTAACCATGACCAAAATTGAAATGGTATGGTGTTTTGATGCATTCGGCCATGGTAGGAAGTAGAAGAGAAATATGGTTGTTGTTCACGTTATTTGGATGAGAAATGGTAGTAAGGTGAAGTGCAATTGTTAGTGTTTGATTTACTAGTGTATATAGTTGTACTAGCCGAGTTTTGAAATTGAAAAAGGGCTTGAGCACCATGTGTGGTATTGAGATTGTTTGAGTAAATTCATAGTCATTTATATGATGAATTCGGTTGTAGATATACATGCTTGAATAAGATGCACGCATGAATGAATAGATGGATTGGTGTTGCATGTGTTCGGTTATAGGTAAGCATGATGATGAATCTATCTTGACTTGGATAATCGGCTCAAGGAGAAATTTCTAAAGTGCTTAGTAATTGATATTAGGTTAATGATGTGTGTTTTCGGTCATAAAGTTGCACAGGAGGAAATGTTAGATTAATTGTATTAAATTACTAAATGTGATTAAAAATGCGTATGACCATTTTGTATTTGAGCTAAAAGTGGCCATATGACCTATCAAACTCCTTGTCATATTCGGCCATAAGCTAGCATAATGAGACTTTAATGAGTTAAATTTGTTTGAATTAGCTCAAGAGCTTAGAGGACCAAAGTTGGATAAGGGAAAGGAAAAATTGATCGAATAGCCTCCGAAATCGTTCGACAACATCCGAGGTAAGTTTTCGAGTAACGAGACTTAGTTTACGATTTGATTAAGTCATGACGTATGAGCATAACAAATATACGGTGATATGATGATTCTACTGTTAATTATAGGTTGAGTAAATTAGTCTATATGTATGACGGGTAGCCGTATGTGCATAGAGATCGTGTCATAAAGCAAACTAAACCATGCTGTTTGTATGTGGCTAGTGAGCCGAAAATGGGATTGCTTAATACGTGACTTGTGTTTGAACTCTAATTATGAAAATGAAATATAGATGTGTCATGATTTATTGATATGTGCATGAATATTTGGATGATAACCGGGCTAAGTCCCGAAGGCATTTGCGCTAGTGACTAGTTCCGGGCTAAGTCCCGAAGGCATTTGTGCGAGCTACTATATCCGGGCTAAGTCCCGAAGGCATTTGTGCGAGTTACTATATTCGGGCTAAGTCCCGAAGGCATTGGTGCGAGTTACTATATCCGGGCTATGTCCCGAAGGCATTGAGCGAGTAGCTATATCCGGTTAAATCCCGAAGGTACTTGGCTTGGGAATGAGCGACCTTGCTGTAATAGTTTCAATTAATATGCTCGTAAAATCCCAGCAATGAGGTATGTCTCGTATATGCATTGATTTAGTTGATCCCTTACAATTAGTATTCGCTCAGTCGATAAATGAGCTACCGGACTTTGGCTAAGTTGATCTTTTGTGTATGAATATAAGGGTTGGTAATGTGAAGTAAGTATGATATTGAGAATTTGTGCATATGAAATTATCTGTTTAGCCATATGAATGCTACACTTTAGTTGTGTCTAATTTTATGGCTCAAACTTACTAAGCATTAAATGCTTACTCCGTTCTTTGAATCTCTGTTTTATAGATTTTGGTTCGTCAGCTATCGGACTCGGGATTATTGAAGTCGAAGTCGCCCACACTATCAAAGCCCCCTTTGGTACACTTTTGGTTGAACTTTGAAATGGCATGTATAGGACTACCCGTTTTGTTGTTGGTCATGGACCCTTTGGTTTTGTATAAATTTGGATAGCCATGCGAAAATGGCTTATATACACTTTGACCTTAGTATTATAATCGTCTTGTATGATGTTCGTTAAGAGGTATGGAAATGTTTGGGAACGATTAGCCATTGGAATGGTTAATCATGATCATATTTTGTGCTATATATGCTAAAGGGCTAGTTGAATCATGGAAACTATGTAATAGGTAAAGTCTATCTTAAAAATAGATGCTGATAGTAGCAGTGACGTGAATGTGAAAAATCACTAAAAATAGTAGGAATGGAATTAAATAGTGAATAAATTATGTAATCGAACCTTGATGAATCTATTTTCATAGGAAAGTAACGAAACAATCATATGAACAATATATTATGAGATATTTAAGTTTTCGCGAAACAGGGCCAGAACGGTTTCTGGATTCCCTGTTCCGACTTTGGAAATTCATTATAAATTAACCAGAGATAATTAGAAGTCATGCCATATATGTATACATTCCTTTTCGAGACTAGTTTCTATAGAAAGAAACAGCATCAGTATTGAAGCCCTGTACAGGGAGATATCCAAGTCGTAATGCGCAAAGGTCATTGTAGTCGAACCCTGAAACAGGGGAGACTTTAACTAATAAACTGTACTAATTGGTCCGACCAAAAATTCTAGAAAAAACTTTGTAGATGGAAATATGAGTCTAGTTTCAGGAAAAATTTACGGAACTGGTTTTCGAGTTTTGGAACTCGAGATATGATTTCTAAGGTGACAGTGACGCAGTTAGCCAGCTCGTCTGGAAATTTAAAATGGACTGTGCAAGTAAGTGATTTAAGTCTGCAAACCCCTCGTGTCCGACTCCGGCAACGGTCTCGGGTACGGGGTGTTACACCAACCATATTCCCCCTAGCACCTAATTTGACAAAAACGGGCCCAATTGCCCATTGGGCATATTCAGCCCATTTTGTGGCTCCTCTGGCCCACTACGGCCTAAGCCCACGAATTCGCTCATGGTGGCCTTCCTCGTCACACGCCCACGTTCTGTGAGCTCAGTTCACCACACGCACGATTGCACGCTCGTGTGGCACCATACGTCATATTCCTAGCTTTTTGGTATTTTTCCGATCCACAGTCATAGGAAAGGAAAAACAAAGAAAACGAGCAGAAGGAGGAGGCAATAGAAGAATTCAGCACCAAAACGTACAAAAACCAAATGCCAAAAGAAAGACACACAAAACCGAAACTTGAGGAATAACACTCAGTCGAAATTCTGAGTACCTCCTAGGCAACTTCGGCACAATACCACACCAACTCAAACTCCACTTTTTCCTCCTAAAAATCCGCCTTTATCTCCTCCATGATCCACTCCTTGACCAGTTCAAACTTCCCTCAGCAGAGTTTCAATCAAACTCCACCTCTCTCACCACAAAGAAATAAAATGAAATATCCCTTTGCATTCCATGAGATTCAAACCCAAGCTCTCACAATAGCCATGTCACGCCACCACCACTAGGCCACAAGCTCACTTGTGTCACCTTCCTCCTACAATTATTTATAAAGCCTACAAGCCAATGTCTAAGTTCACTTAAATAAATAAAACGAGAATTCAGCTTACGCCAAGACTTGAACCTCAGACCCCATGTACACTCCACACGCCATTTACCAATAGACCACTAGGCTTTTTGTGTCATGGTCTACCCAAATTTAACTATAAGCCGATTGGCCCAAAGCTAGGGATTTACTAATAAAACAATTTTTTTGCTAAAGCCTAGGTTTGAACCCAAGATTTCTCCAACACTTCTCAAGGCCATTAACCACTAAAGCAGACATTTAATTGTGTCATTTCCTTGCACAATTAAATACTTATATACCACCTCCTTACGGGCCCATACTCAAGGCCTAATACTTCTAGGCCCAATTTTGGTGCGTTACAATTCACCCCTCCTTAAAGAAATTTCGTCCTCGAAATTTTCCAACTAGCAGGGTAGTCGCGTAACAACTACACCACTACGCTCTCGCTGCGCACTTTGATCCCAATATCGCCAACACACTTTAACTTGAACTTGGAACTTCTTACATACACCCAAAACACCTACCCACTGGAGCAGATAGACATCACACGCATACAATCTCTATGTCCAAATCATCACACTCAAACAAAACATACCTAACTTAAAAGTGATTTAATAGTCCCGAGCCCTATCTTCTTTAGACCCGCATCTGAGACATGCTCCTCATTCCTCTAGCATTCGCCCGGATGACGCCTTCTGCAATTCTCACAAGTCGAAAAGTTCAGACGTGTTTAACATGCTTCACAGAACGAGGCTCCAGCCCCAGAGAACTGGGATCTCTCTTCTTCTTACAGTCCACATACCTAGCCCGAAGTGTTTCACCAATCTCCTTAACTTCCTCCAACACTTCCCTTACTAACCGGGTTAGCGCCTCAATACCAAGCTCCAGGTTATCGCTACCCGAAATTGGTGGACTTACCCTAACTTCTGTCTCCTAAACCATCTCATGTTCCGATGAAGCTAGTGCCTCCCTAGCAGGCATGTGTTCCGATGCTGAAGACCCAGCCCTAACACTTCCTCGGCCTCTACTGCGGCCACGTGCACCCCTTCCACGAGTACCTTTATTACTCATTTCGATATAGAATTATCTATTTAAAAGTCTTTTGAATCAGTTCATAATTCCAGTAATTATTAACAGATATTTTATGATCAAGCAATAGTTAAATTTTTGTTTCCGTAGAGCAAAGTCTCACTACAGTTTTTAGTCTTCTACAGTCCCAGTTTTCCTACAGTCTCGGTTAACTCAGACTCTAGAGTTTCCAGTATAGTACCACTACCTATAGTATAACATTTCAGTCTATAATAGTAAACAGTGTCAGAGAACTTACAGATTTGGCACCGGAGACTCGGTGTGCCATACTGGTAAGGCTTTCAAAAATACTTCAAGAACAGTTTTTAAAAAAATTCCTAATATTTTTCAAAACTCATTCCACAGTTGATTTTTGTAACCTGGCTCTGATTCCACTAAATATAACAACCTAAACCAAGCCTGGACGTTACGGTCAAATCTAGCGGGCCACATTGAAGTGTTTTTTAGAAATAGGACTTGTCATTAAGAATCTAAACTTAAGTTAAAACTCTTTTAGTTTTAATGCTTAAAAAAATTTAACAAGTTAAGTTGTTACAAATTGAAATCAATTTGTGAAAACAATTGCCATATTTGTTACTGTTGATTCCTTAAACTGAATAAAATTGCAGAAGCTTTTGAAATCCTTGAAGTTTAAAATGTGGGTTTCCCTTGAAAATAGATATTATTTTGAAATCTCATCTTTTCCTAGTCTAGCAGTTTAAGGTAAGAAATCAAAGCCCAAATAAAATTTAAAACCACAAATGGCCTTATTACATAACCAAAAACCCAATGTGAGATTTGAATAAATAAATTCAAAAGTAGAACATCAGCAATCGTGTGGCCACCTCTGAGTCCCTCGCGATTCTAAACCGTCTAAGGCTGAGGACTACCTGTACAGTTTAAAAGAAAGGGTGAGTTTATGAAAACTCAGTATGTAATCCCTTATCAGTCAAACAGTAAATAATGTATGCAGTAATAGTCTGGGCCTGAGCCCTATTCAGTATCAGTACAGTCTGGGCCTTAGCCCTATACACTAACAGAATAGTGTAATGCAATTATGCATCCCACCCCAAATCTAGCAAGCACACCACCCATACCAACCAACAGACCATGTGGGGATATAAAGTGACCCATCCAACCAGCACACCAATATCGCAGGAAAGCTACCAGTAATAATAACGCAGCATAGCTACCAGAAACAATAAATGTGGCAAAGCCACCAGTATCAGTAATTGTGCCATAGCCACCAGTAACAGTGAATGTGACATAGTCACCAGTACAATACTTCCTCCATATCAAAATCCCAACCCCATGTAGTATGTCATGTCATAAATATTACGTGTATGCAAAGTCATACTCAGTACAATCATAAATGTAATTCATAAGCACATCAGTCATACGAAACATAGGGGCATAATCGTCATTTTACCAAACAATGGTATTACGATTATTTTACCCTATAGGGGTATTACGGTAATCCTACCCTATAAGGGTATTCTGGTCATTTTACCCTACAGGGGTATTACGGTCATTTTACCCTACAGGGGTAATACGGTTATTTTACCCTATAGGGGTATTACAGCCATTTTACGCTACAGGGTAATTATAGTCATTTTATAAATCGGGGGTATTTCGATAATTTTACAAATTAGGGGTATTTTGATAATTTCACAAATCAGGGGTATTTCGATAATTTTACAAATTGGGATCTTAACGACCCAATCAAAGGTCCATCATCGCCTCAAGCGTCTTAAGTAATCTAAACAGACATAACGGTGCAAATGGGCCTAAGGCCCATACTCGGCCCAAATGTACCCACACGTTCTTGTGACCCATTTAGCCAAAATTTAGATACGGCTATGTGTACACCATAGCCCGGTTCATTAATAGTCACTTACAGTAGATTTTATCCGTGTGGGCCCACGAGCCTATTGGGCCCACACGACCCATTTCGGCCCATTGAGGCCCAAAATAACCTAGGTCATGTGCGTGACATGACAAGTCTATCTATTTCCTGGTTAACAGCAAAATTTACCTACGCGGGCCCCTGGGCACATTGGGCCCATAAGGCCCATTTAACCCAAAACTATTCACTGCTGTACAAACAACGTAGGCCAGTCCAAAACTTACCACATAACATACATTTTATCCGTGTCGGCCCACACGGCCCAGTCTGGCCTAACGTGGCCCAAAATGGCCTATGCCATGTACTCGACATGACAAGCCCAATCATATTCCCCAAGCAGATGATTAGACACAACCGGGCCCAGGGGCCATTGGGCCTATTCAACCCATTTCATGGCTTCAGTGGCCTACTACGGTCTAAGCCTACGAATTCGCTCATGGTGGCCTTCCTCGTCGCACGCCGACATTTCGTGAGCTCAGTTCACCACATGCATGATCGCACGCCCGTGTGGCACCATACGCCATATTCCCAACTTTTCAGATTTTTGCTGATCTACAGTCATAACAGAGTAAACAACACACACATTTTTGGCTTTTCAGCCGATTAGCGAACATGGTATACAGTTACACACCTTTGTTAATAAAGAGAGTGGGTAATCTTTGAGCACCAAACCTACATCAATTCAACACAGAATCAATTGTGTGCCGATAGGAATACAACAAACCTTATTAACCCTTACTCAAATGAATGACTTGAGCAAGATAAAGGGAATAGTTTCCAAACCGCAAGGTTAATTAGGGAGAAGGGACTATCGTCCTAAACCACTAGAACAGAGGATCAAAGCTAGCACCACTCGTCCCTAGCCATTGAACGGCAATAAAGAACAAGGTTAAACATTACCAATAGGGGGAAAAGATTTCCAACGAATCAATACTCACCACTTGATCACAGAATATTCGTACAAGTCGAAAACCAAAGTAGAGAGGGAGAGTGCTGATATTCGGCCAAAGTAACACCACTTGAGAACACCACAGAAAAACAGCAATCAGTCTACAAAGAAGAAATCGATTGAAAGAATTGTGAGGAAGAGTATTCGGCCAAGAAAACTAAGAAGTAGTAGAGGTGAGAAGAAAGCAGTGGTTCGGCCAACCAAATGAAAAGGGATTAAGGGGAAAAAACAAAGTTCGATTTCGGCACAAAAATTAAGTGTCTAATCGGCCAAGGAAGTAACGATTTGAGATAGGGAAGGAAAAACAAAGAAAACGAGCAGAAGGATGAGGCAATAGAAGAATTTGGCACCAAAAAGCACAAAAACCAAATGCCAAAAGGAAGACAGACAAAACCGAAACTTGAGGAACAACACTCAGCCGAAATTCTGAGTACCTCCTATGTAAATTCGGCACAATACCACACCAACTCAAACTCCACTTTTTCCTCCTAGAAATCCTCCTTTATCTCCTCCATGATTTTATCCATGATCCATTCCTTAACCAGTTCAAACTTCCCTCAGAGTTTCAATCAAACTCCACCTCTCTCACCACAAAGAAATAAAATGAAATATCCCTTTGTATTCCATGGGATTCGAACCCAAGCTCTTACAATGGCCATGTCACGCCACCACCACTAGGCCACAAGCTCACTTGTGTCACCTTCCTCCTAAAATTATTTATATAGCCTACAAGCCAACGTCTAAGTTCACTTAAATAAATAAAACGAAAATTTAGCTTACGCCAAGACTTGAACCTCAGACTCCATGTACACTCCACACGCCATTTACCAATAAACCACTAGGCGTTTTGTGTCATGGTCTACCAAAATTTAACTATAAGCCTATTGGCCCAAAGCTAGGGATTTACTAATAAAACAAATTTTTTACTAAAGCCTAGGTTTGAACCCAAGATTTCTCCAACACTTCTCAGGGCCATTAACCACTAAAGCAGACATTTAATTGTGTCATTTTTCTTGCACAATTAAATACTTATATACCACCTCCTTACAGACCCATACTCAAGGTCCAATACTTCTTGGCCCAAATTCAGAACGAAAATTTCACAGATATAAATTCACACAAAATAAACACAAAAAATAATTTTGAAATATTCTTCTAACTCGGATTCGTGGTCCCAAAATCACCGTTCCGATTAGGGTCTAAATAAGGCAGTTACAACTCTCCCCCTTAGGGATTTTCGTCCCTGAAAATCTTACCGGTGAAAAGGTTTGGATAACATTCTCTCATTGCATCTTCTAGCTCCCACGTTACTTCCTCAACTCTGTGTTTATGCCACAGTACTTTAACTAACAAAATCTTCTTATTTCGTAACTCTTTAATCTCGTGAGCCAGAATAAGAATCTGTTCTTCTCATATGTCATATCGGGCTTAATTCAATCTCAGACAGATTAATAACATGTGAAGGATTAGATCGATATTTAAGAAGCATCGAAACATGGAATACATTGTGGATCTTTTCTAACTCAGGTGGCAACAACAGCCTGTAGGCAACCGGGCCAATGTGTTCTATAATCTCATACAGCCCAATAAAGATCAGACTCAGTTTGCCTTTATGACCAAATCTAAGTATTTTCTTCCACGGTGAGACTTTCAAGGAGACTTTCTCTCCGATCTAAATCTCTATATCTTTACATTTCAAATCCGCATATGACTTTTGATGATCTGATGCTGCTTTCAGACTTTAACAGATCACTTTCACTTTTTGCTCAGTTTCTCTAATCAAATCGACCCCGTGTATCTTATTTTTGCTGAGCTCAGTCCAGTACAACGGTGTACGACATTTATAACCGTATAAAGCCTCATAAGGTGCCATTTTGATACTCGATTGAAAGCTGTTATTATACAGAAATTCAATCAGAGGTAGGTATCATTCCCACATATCTTTGAACTAGAGAATGCAACATCTCAACATATACTCAAGTATTTGAATGATTCGCTCATACTGACCATCTGTTTGTGGATGAAAAACAGTGCCAAAGTGTAATTTTGTACCTAGAGCATCTTGTAGTTTCTTCCAAAACTGCGATGTAAACCTCAGATCTCTATCCAAAACAATAGAATAGGCACACCATGTAATCTCACAATCTGAGAAACATACAATTCAACTAGCTTATCAAGCGAGTAGTCTGTACGTATCAAAGCATAATGAGTTGACTTAGTTAATCTATCCACAATAACCCAAATTGCATCTTTCCTGCTTGGTGTCAACGGTAAATCAGATACAAAATCCATAGTAACTCTGTCCCATTTCCACTCAAGTATCATAATCGGCTAAAGCAATCCTGAAGGTACCTGATGCTCAGCTTTTACTTGTTGATAGATTAAACATTTTGAAAGAAAGTCAGAAATGTCTCGTTTCATACCATGCCACCAATAAAGCTTTTTCAGATCATTATACATCTTCGTACTACCTGGGTGAACAGATAACCTAATGCTATGAGCTTCATTCAAAATCATCTGAATCAACTATGAATTCCTCGAGACACATATTCAGTTTCTGAATCTCAAACAGTCATCAGCATTAACTCGAAACTCTGAATCAACATTTGTATCACATTGAGCTCGTTTTGCTATCAACTCATTATCAACCTTCTGGGCATCACAAATTTGTTGAACCAATAATGGTCTTGCTTTCAATTCAGCTATTATCGAACCATCATCAGACATAGCCATATGCGCATTCATTGCAAGCAAAGCAAACAGTGATTTTCAGCTTAAAGCATCAGCAACAAAATTAGCCTTTCCTGGGTGATAGTCAATCACAAGCTCGTAGTCTTTTAGCAATTCTAACCATCGACGTTGTCTCAAATTCAGATCTTTATGGGTCATCAAGTATTTCAGACTTTTGTGATAAGAATAAACATGACATTTCTCACCGAACAAATAGTGGCGCCATATCTTCAATGCAAACACAATAGCTGCCAAATCTATGTCGTCTGCGGATAGTTTCTTTCATGTGGCTTTAACTGTCTTGAGGCATAAGCTATAACTCTGCCTTCCTGCATCAAAACACGACCCAAGCCATTTAAAGATGCATCACTATAAATAACAAATTCTTTACCCAATTCTGGTTGAACTAGTACTGGTGCTTCGGTCAATAGGGCTTTCAATTGATCAAAACTTTTCTGGCACTTTTCTGACCACTCAAACTTAACATCTTTCTGCAATAGCTTTGTCATCGGGGCTGCAATCATAGAGAAACCTTTCAACCTGCAAGTCTTAGAAAACTTCGGACTTTAGAAACATTCCTCGAGGGTTTCCAATCAAGTATAACTAAAATTTTACTCGCATCAACCTTAATACCCGATGCTGATACAACATGGCCCAAAAAACTGACTTCGCTTAACTAGAACTCACATTTACTGAACTTCGCATACAACTGTTTATCTCGCAAAGTTCGTAACACCAGTCTCAGATGTTCGGCATATTCGGTTTCATCACGGGAGTAGATCAAAATTTCATCTATGAACACAACCACAAACTGATCTAGATACTATTTGAAGATCCAATTCATCAAATCTATAAAAACAACAGGTGCATTAGTAAGTCCGAAAGGCATAACCAAAAACTCATAGTGCCTGTACCTCGTTCAAAAAATAGTCTTTGGCACATTGGAGTCTTTAACTCGTAGCTGATAGTAACCTGATCTCAAATCTATCTTCAAAAACATTGTAGCCGCTTTCAGTTGATCAAACAAATCATCAATCCGTGGCAACAGGTATTCTTTATGGTCACCTTATTGGGCTGTCTATAATCAATGAACATTCTCATAGTTCTGTGTTTCTTTTTCACAAATAACACTAGTGCACCCCAGGATGAGAAACTCGGTCGCGCGAAACCTCTATCTGTCAACTCTTGCAACTGAGCTTTCAATTCTTTTAATTCAGTAAGTGCTATTCTGTACGAAGCTATGGATATCGGTGTCGTCCCAAGCATTAATTCAATACCAAACTCTACCCCCCAAATAGGTGATAAACCTGATAATTCTTCAGGAAACACATCTGGATACTCGCACACAACAAGTATTGATTCAACATTTCTTTCGGCCACTTTACTATCAAGCACATATGCAAAGTAAGCTTCGTAGCCTTTTCTCACATATTTCTGGGCTAACATCGAAGAAATCACTATTGGTAACCCATTTAGATCATTAGATTCAATCCAAATAATCTAATCATTCTGGCACCGTAAATCAATAGTCTTTCTCTTGCAGTTTACAATAGCATCATGCAAAGTTCAACCAGTCCACACTCAGACTTATGTAGAACTCATCAAATGGAAACAACATCAAGTCAGCCGAAAAGCACGAATTTTGAACCATCAAGGGACAATTCTTACACACTTTGTCAACCATAACACACGGACCTAAGGGGTTTGACACTCTAATCACAAACTCAGTAGACTCAACAGGCAAAGTCTTACTGATTAATAAAGTCTCACACACATAAGAATGAGTCAAACTAGGATCAATTAATGCAATTACATTAGTATCATAGAGAGTGAATGTACTAGTAATGACATCTAGGGATGCAGCCTCCTCTCGTGCGTGAATAGTGTAGGCTCAGGCAGGTGCACGAGCCTTAGATTTGACTATTGTATCTTTAGTCCCTCTCTGATTGCCACTCACATTACCCACATTTCTGGGTGGTCTACCCCAAGCTGTAGTATTACCCGATCTCGTATTCTGCACTGAATTTTTTTCAGCTAACATTGGGCAATCACAAATATAATGATCCATCGATCCACATTTAAAACAAGCCCGATCATGCAATCTGCAGCTGTCGGGATGTCGTTTGCCGTAATGTTTACACTCGAGTTGATTTGATCTGACATTACCCACACTAGCTACTTAGGTAGCTCTCGAGCTCATCGGTGGTCTACTCTGATCCCGTCCAGAATAACCCAAAATGGCTTTAGAACGACTAGAATCATCTCAGAACTTCTTTGGTTCCGTCTGAATGACTTACCAGATGTTCTTTTACGTGCATCTCTAGCTTCAAAGTCAGCTTTTCTTTTCTCTTTCTCGAGCTCTTCAGCTTTCCAGGCTCGCTCAACCAGTACTACGAACTCTTTTATCTTAAGTATGCCAACTAACAGTTTAATGTCTTTGTTCAGCCCATCTTCAAATCTTTTACACATTATGGCTTCGGTAGAAACACACTCTTAGACATACCGACTGAGTCTCATAAATTTCCACTCATACTCTGTCACAATCATTCGAGCCTATTTCAGCTCTAGAAATTCTTTGCGCTTCTGGTTAATAAATCTTTGGCTGATATATTTCTTACAAAACTTATTCTGAAAGAATTCCCAGGTCACCCGCTCTTTCGGGACCACTGATACTAGAATATTCCACCAGTGATATGCTGTGTCTCGAAACAACGATATGGCACATTTTAAACATTCATCCGGGGTACAGGACAGCTCATCAAACACACGAATAGTATTATCAAGCCAAAACTCAGCTCGTTCAGTATCATTATTAGTAGCTTTAAACTCTTCAGCCCCGTGTTTTCTGATTTTATCAACAGATGGCTTATATAATCTCAGCGCATCACTTACTTGAGGTATAGCAGGCATCGAAGATGGATTAGTTGGGGGTGGAGGTTTTTGTGCAGCCGGGTTAGTCCAAATATACTGAGTAAACTAGTCATTCATCATTTGGTAAAAGGCTTGTCTAGCCTCTCCCTCTTGGTTACTCGAAATCGGTCGAGAATCAACTGGTGTTGTCCCTTACGCGAGAGTAGGTGCTACACTCTCGACATCATCAACTACAACTCTGTCGGGATTTATTTACTATATGAAAACACATTTCCAAATGTTAGAAGTCATCACACTATCGCAATATATAATGTGGCATGTATAGCCAGACTCATACGCGCTATGTTAGTCTTAGAACCGACTAAACTGTAGTTCTGATACCAATCAAATGTAACATCCCTAACCCGTATCCATCACCAAATTAGGGTTCTGAGGTATTACCGATCTTATTGCAATTTATACAGATTCACATTATATTACAATTCGAGATTTATGATCACATCAATGTTTATAACAAAATCAACTATCAAAGCTTAAATATTCAATCATTCATAACATAGCATAAATGATGTGATTCGGCTAGAGAAAATGGAGTCGAATTCACGTTGTTGCCAGATTGTCGACGAGAAGAGCCGTTCACAAAATTACTGGTTTGTTTGTAACATCTTAAGAGGATGGATATTAATGAAATGGGTTCAAAATGGCTAGGTATAAGATAGTAGGTTTGGCTAGATAGAAAAAAAATTAGAAGATATGTGGAAGACTTGGTTTTAAGATAATGGGATAAACAAAGAAGGAAAATGGAAATGGATAAATGAACTTAAACTTCTCAACACTGAAGAGTGTCACCCTAGTTCCTATATTGTTTAAGGTGATAAAGATGGATGGTAGAGGGATAGTTGAATGCCACACCAATGCTTGGTGATAAGTTCATAAACAAGTTTGGGTTGACGCCACTAGCGAGCTAGATAAGTCACTTGAGACTCGTACGAAATTGGAGAGGAAATTAACCTCACAAGAACAAATGTTCATTCAATAATTTGGCAAAAGTCCCTTACAATTGTAAAATGCTAAGTATTTATAGCCTATCATATGATAACCGAATGGACAAAATAACTAGCTTAAAGGCTAAGTAATTCAGCTATGAATTCACTTGAATATTGTAGACCAAATCATTAAAAGACTAAGTCCACATTCGACTGAATGGAACTTCAATAGTCAGATTCTTGAACAAGCAAAAATTCTTGGAAGATGGTGAATGAATGGCTGAACCATCATGTTGTTTCCTTGATGCATTCATGCATGCTTAGTAATGAAGGATAGCCATAGTTCATGAATGTGCAGCCCTTTGATGCTCTTACATCTCCCTTGGCTGAATGAAGCTTGAATGTACCTTGAATACTTGAATTGACATCTTGGATATGAATAAAACATGCATAAAACATCCCAATGTATGTTCTTCCTTAATTACGGTCCATGAATCTTCAATTACATGTACATAAGATAGCCCCCACTTGCATGAACGTCCCCAATACATGAATTCCTTCAAATGCCATCCATTGAACATTACTTGTGCATGCATCCTTCCATACGATGTATTAAGTCATGCATGTACTTGCATTAATGGCTCCTTCATGCATTCGGTCACCTTGAGGAACTTAACTCTTGGCCAAAAGGTTGCTTAGGGATCACCAATAGCCAGCCCACCATGCATAAATTCCTTCATGCATGAACTCTTATAATCCATATACCTAGCCGTGCATAAATCTCATTAAATGCATTCAATACATTCGGCTGAACCTACAAGAAACATGAATACATTAAATCCCAATGTATATTCAGCTGAAGATGTTAAGAGCATGAACTAGACATCATAAATATCATGCTAAGCTAAACTAAACACATTAATTAAAAACTGGCTAGTAGCATTAAGTTTGGCTAGCTCAAACTAAGTGAAAACATTTAATGAACTTATTTGAGCTAGGATTTTCATTAATGAGCTGTAGCAAACTAATTAATATAAAACTAAAACTTAGTTTAATTTATTGAAATAAAGAACGAGCTGAAAGTAAAGCTTAGTTGAGCTCAAACGAGTTGAAACAAGCTCAAATGAGTTGAATTAAGCTGGACGGAGCTCGAGGAGCTGGAAATGAACTAGCATCAGCTTGCCAACAATGCACGGGTACTTTGGATAGTTGCTTTGAGCTGATTTTGTGAGCATTGGCCCTTATTTTGAACCAAGGTTTTGCATTAGAAGCTAAAATAGCTTCTAGGAAATGTTTATATTGCAATCGACTTATTAGAAGTTCAAGTAGCTTGAGGAGCTCATTGTCAGAGCTTCATGAGCTCTGGGGCATGCTCGTATCAATAAATAAAATATAATCCAAGATATATCAAACAATTTATATATATACAGAACATACAATACATCAACAACTCCATTATTGAATATTAAACCTATATTTTTTCTATATGACGTATTCTTATACATGATATACATCAATTGAAATAAATTTCCCTATCAACCCTTTTATTTCATATACGCGGCATTAGCATATTAATCTATATGAAACTCATATATTTTACATATTAATACCAAATAAAAACAAGCATTGGGTTATAAGTAAACTAGCTTCATTTCCTGATCTAGTCGGCTAATATAAATCATTGTACACATTTGCAAACTTACACGTAATTAGCAAGTTCATATAGCCATATACATATGTATATAGCATCCATAAATATGCACATCTTTATACACATGTAAGGCATATAAAAATTCAACTAATATGATAAGGCCAAATGTCATGTACGCACGTCTTAACTTAATCTATAAGTGAACACCAAAATCTGTGTCATGCATATGTCTTAATCTTTACCTAATGATTTCATAATTTACCTTAACTCAATAACATCCATAATGAACCATACAGTCGAATACATAACATCATCACAAATATCATGTATTTTGGTTACACTCTCGATATAGACTCATGCCACATGTGGATTCAACAACTAACCACAGAATGCAATCACATTGCATTCGTTATAATCACCCATGACACATTACATAATAATAAAAAAGAACTTAAATCATAATCAACAAAAGCGAAACTAAACATAGAAATTAAGCCATTTTCGCATGGCCTTATACATAACCAAAGTTCATTATTTCAAAATGAAAACAAGCCTATGCATGCCATAGTTCCAAAATACAACTTATAAAATACCGAAAGCAGTCGATAGTGTGATAGACTTTGCTGAAGATCCCTGAGCTTGTAACTTGAATCCAAAATCTATAAAACAGAAGCAAATATACACACAATAAGCTATTACAGCTTAGTAAGTCATAAGCAAATAAACAACCCATTGATCTTATCAGCTTAATTAAACTAACCATAATATAATATAGTTATTACATTTAGTTGCAACTACCATGTTTCATAATTAATGCATTTTCATACACAAACACCACCTTAGCTGAATGCTAAAATGATCCAATAATTATTTATCAGTCAACCTTCAAGCAAAAATGTCAACATATATATATGTCGAATATACATACACTTATATACTTGAGCTCAAAATCATAATATAACACCATATATATATACATATCTATATGGCTGAATATACATGGTCTTGTATATACCTATTCAAAATCATTTATATAATATTCATATCATTTATTCATAAAACCAAACACATATATCATAGTCACATAAATCCTTTATTTGCATCACACATGATTTACAACAAATAACCAAATTACTTACTAACCTTATCTTAGTTAGGTAGCCAACTATTTCATACCTGGTAATTTCCACTCATTTTACACTTTCAGTCACAACTTATCGATGTCCGATGACCCATTTAAAATTGGATAGGACACTTGGATAATCACAGATATATCGTACAATGCCAACGTCCCAGACGAGGTCTTACATGTAATCACATATCGATGCCACTGTCCCAGACAAGGTCTTACTCGCACACATATATCGGAGTCGTATATCGATGCTATAGTTTTACTCGCACACATATATCAGAATCCTATGTCATGACATATGTATCCTAACTACTCCTAAGGTTCATACGGGGATTTCGGACGTCGTAACTTGGTTGAAACAAATTCGAAAACATAGTAACCAAGCTTATTTACATTCGGCTATAGCACTTATAAAATCATATATTTCATTTCAGCATATATATTACATTTAATTAAAATTAAGTATGACTATTTCTTTGGTTTTCCCCTAATCCAAATCTGATTTCTTTGGTTCTTGATCTAAACATATTAAAATTAAACTCATTCAAACATATTTTCATTCAATTTAGTCCAAAAACACATAAATGGGCAAATTAACATTTTACCCCTGGCATTTACACATTTTACAATTTAGTCCCTATTGCACAAAACACAAAATATGCAAAATTTCAATATACCCATGTTTGGCCAAATATTCCTAGTATTCATACAAGTCCATATATTTCATTTAATTCACATTTTAGTCCCTCAAATTATTATTTTTACAATTTAGTCCTAATTACTCAAAATCATCAAAAACTCCAATACAAAATCTAAAACATATCTTTCATATTTCATCATCAAACAACAATAATCACAAGCTCTCAATAATGGCATAACTCAAAATATTCACCATAATAAAAAATTCAAGCATGGGTCTTGAAGATAACTTAGCAACGATCTCAAAAACGTAGAAATTATCAAAAACCGAGCTAAACATATACCTTGATTGAGCTTAGAAATGGTCGAACCCTAGGTTTCTCTTTTTCTTTTCTTTTGTTTTTAGTTTCGATGCAAGAACAAAGAAAATAATATGAATATGGTTTATTTCATGTTTATTATATCTTATATTAACATTTTACCTAGCTACACTTTTAACCTTAATAAAATTGTAACAAAACCTTATAATATATGCCTATTACCTTCCATTTAATATGTCAATGGGCTATTTACAACTTAAAGACTTCCATTTAATAAACCAATAGCAATTTTGACCCCTTATACTTTTAGCTACCGAATTTTTGTTTTACGTGATTAAGTCTTTTATTCAATCGGACACTCAAACGATAAAGCTAAAGCACGAAAATTTCACTGATATAAATTCACACAAAATAAACACAGAAAATAATTTTTAAATATTTTTCTGACTCAGATTCGTGGTCTCGAAACCACCGTTCCAATTAGGGTCTAAATCGGGTTGTTACACTAATGGCTAGGTTACAAAAAAGCATTTCAAGCCACAATTAGTCAAGTTGACCTATACATGCCATTATACCAAAATGATTTTACTAAGTATACCCAAAATAACTAGTTGATAGTGTGACGATGCTCCAGTGATCTCCAACCCTGGCGAGCTTTCGAGCACTAAATAGGGGAAAATAAAATGGAGTAAGCATGACATGCTTAGTAAGTTCGTATAACGGGAACTAAACTTACCAATCTTGCTTATTAAATCTAGGCATACAATGTTATGTTTCCATCCATTTGGCTAATTTGCCTAATCACATACATTCATTCAAACATCTTAGTCACCAAAATTTTCATATCAATCAAGTAATATAGATGAGATCACGATGCAATACTCTTTCAAGACATTATCAATTCATCTCAAAATTCTCATGCCATGTCAAGCGTTTATGTCCGCTGAATCATTGAATTCCGATGGATGCTTAAGTAGTACACTCGAAGTGTAAGATTCAATAATCCGTCAGTTCCTTATTCAAGGGTACCCCTTAGGGCACTCAACCAAGAAAAACTCTCTCGAGCCACTTATCATATAACAGGATTACCAGTTCAGGATAAATCCTTTATAACACGTATGCTCAGAGAAGCTCGGTTAGGATTACCATCAAGGCTAAACCCTAATCATAACTTATGCTCGAGTGGTATTATATCGGGATTACCCGTTTGAGCTAAATCCTTTCTATAACAAGGCCAATGGGATTACTCGTCCGAGCTAAATCCTGTCCGTAACAAATGCAAGGCCTTATTAGTTTCAGGAAAACGTTTATAATCAATTGAATTCACATTCAATTGGGTGTAACCCTTTATCGCCATTTCAAGCATGTATAAATTTTCGATCATATCATACAATTAAAGCACATCAACATAAATCACATTGCACACAAGCACAACATTCAATTAACATAATTACATGCTCGATTAAGTTACACAAACTTACCTCAACACTTGTTTGCGTTAGAAATCTACTAATCCGAAACTTTTTATTTTCCTCGATCTAACTTCGAATTAATGTTGTCCGAATCTATATAAATGAATTTAACCATCAAATTCATACATTTCATATTTAAATGGACTCAATTTATGTCCTAGGAAAAATTACCATTTTGCCCCTACCTTTTTCATAAATTCTAATTTCGTCCTTGGGCCCAAAAAATGACACTTGTACAAATTACTCCCTATTCCAAGCGTAACCAAGCCCCATTACAAATTTTCCAGCACATGTATTCATAAAATTTCAGAATTTTTTATCAAATTTTACAAGTTTACATTTTAGTCCCTAAATCATGTTTTCATCAAAAATCACTTTGTAAATGTTGTTTATCTATCAATAATCTTTCATTTTCTATCATAAATTTCTAATTTCCAGCATATACATCCATGACCCATTTTTCATACCTTAATAACTTTTCAAATTAATCCCTCAAATAGAGAGATTAAGCTATCCCGATTTCAAAAATACCAAAATTACTAAAAATAGGACAATGAAACTTACCCAATTAGGCCTTGAAAGTTTCTTTTCTCTTGAAAGTTTCTTTTCTCTTACCTAGGGTTTCCATGTGTTTTAGGTTGATGATGATGAAAATAAGATTATATAATTTCTTTTCATCTTTTAATTAATTAGGTATTTTGTTATTTCCAATTTAGTCCTTGCCCTTTTTTCTATAATTTCATGGATGAGTCACCAAGAAAAATCTACATACTTTTCTTAATGGTCTAATTACCAGACAAGGACCTCTAGTTTTGAATTCCATAACTATTTAATCCTTATAGTTACTAGAATTCAACTTTCGCATTTTATGCGATTTAGTCCTTGAAATTAAGCACTAAATCGATAAAATTTTGGTATCAAAATTTTCACACCACATGCTTATTACATTATTGACCATATAATAAAATAAAAATAAACCTTATTTTTGGGTCGGATTTGTGGTCTCGAAACCACTGTTCCGATTTCACTGAAAAATGGGCTGTTACATTCATGTTTTAAACTCTTATGAGTTTCCTAATTTATCCCAGTTAAGCTTCCTATTACATGGCTCACATGAGCATCCTATTATATGACTCGAGAGAGTGCTTCCTGATTATGTGCCCTAATGGTTACCCTTGAACATTAGTTGACGGATTACAGTTTTGTACACTTTAAGTGTACTACATGTGTTGTAACACCCCTAACCCGTATCCGTCGCTGGAATAGGGTTACGAGGCATTACCGATCAAATCAAAAAATACGACATACATTTCTCAAACATAAATCCATTATCACTTAAATATCAATCAAACATAATTACATTGTCCCTTATAAGGCTCTATGAGACCTTAAAACATGCTTGAAAGAGATTTGGGACTAAACCGATAACATTTAAAAACTTTGGGAAACTTATAAAATTTTCATACACACAAGGATCACACACCCGTGTGAACAGGCCATGTGCCTCACAAAGGGAAATAAGGCATAGATACTGACCTGCATCAAACGGCCGGGAGCACGCCTGTGTGCCTTGGCCGTGTGAAATCTGAAGGGTATACTGACTTGGGTCACACGGTAAGCCACACGCCCATGCACCAACCCCTGTGTCACACATGGCCAGTAGACACGCCCGTGTGTCTAGGCCGTGTAACTCACTGACTTGTTTAATTAAGTTACAGCAGACACACGGTCGAGTCACACGCCCGTGTGTTCAACTGTGTGGGGCACAAATAGGCTTGGTTTAAGCCACATTTCTCACTCTCTTCAAGCAAACCAAAACTGCATCATTTCATACCATTTTAATAAATTTATAGGGAACCAAAACATGCTATTTCATATACAAATCATGCCATTTAAAATCCATCCATTTCACTACTCAATTCATAATCCAAAACATACTAAAACGATATGTCATTACCAACAATTTCACCTATCTTCTCTATGCATTTTTCTCATCATCTTATCATCTATTTTAAACCTCAAATCATACCAATTAATCATCACAACATCCATGACAAATATGCCAAAACACAAGGCCATTTATATACATCATATTTCACTTACCAAACTCCTAAAATAAGCCAACACAAATGGCCAAATACACACCAACATTTACATCATTTATGAGCCAAATCTCATAGCTAATATCATATCTCAAAACACATTATCATATCACTAGCCTAGACATGCCATATACAATATTTACAAAGCATCAAAAGTACCAACAAGTTGATTGATAGTGTGACGGTGTTGCTTATGATCCCTGAGTTCGAGCTAGCTTTGATTATCTATAAAACAGGGAAAGAACACACAAAGTAAGCTTTAAAAGCTTAGTAAGCCATATACATTAAAATTACCACATGAATCAACATCATTTCCATCCATAGGCAAACTATGAGTAAGCACATATAAGCTCACAAACATTTCTCAACGTATACATATTCAATATCATAAATGAATTCATCAAATACTTCCATTTTCAATACTTGTATGAATCTCATATGTAGCTGACTCACTTAACTTATTCACACATTCTTTATCAACTTCACTTTGCCCGTTGAACTTTTTTGAAATTGTTAAGGATACTCGAAAATCAAATAACGATTGCTCATACAATGCCATTCCCAGATATGGTCTTACATGTTATATCACATATCGATGCCAATAGCCCAACTATGGTCTCACACGAAATCAAATAACGATTGCAATGTCCCAGACATGGTCTTACACGTAATCACATAATGGTGCCAATTTCCCAGACATGGTCTTACATATAATCACAACTCGTTAATCCTAATGTCATGGCATTCGTATCCTATACTATTCCTAAGGTTCGTACGAGAATTTCGGATATTGTAACCCTGTCGATTCTTGCTCATATTTGATCATTCAAAATTCATAAAAGTTCAATGAAAATTAAACATATATAATTCAATTTAAAGGCATTTATTTACATATGAACTTACCTTTTATTCAGGATAAACGGACTGGATCGACTATTCGATAACCTTTGATTTTCCCCAATCTAAATCTAATTTCTTTCGTTCTTGATCTATATACATTCAAAATTAACCCATTTATTCATCAAATCATTCAATTCAGTTCACAAACACATATTCGGGAATTTTTACAATTTAGTCCCTATTTCACAAATACACAAAATTCACACAATTAAACAATACTCATGCTTGGCCAAATTTCATATAGGTCCCTAGCAGCCCAAAACTTTCATTTATTTCACATTTCATCGACCCAATTTATACTATTTAGAATTAAATCCCTAATATGCATTTTTAGCTAAAATCACTTAACAAAACTTGTATAACTATCAACAAATATTCATTTTTCATCATAAAACATTCAAAAGCTCAAACATTCATCAATGGCACTTCAAAAAATCATTAAAAAATTCAAAAATTAAAGCATGGGCTAGCTAGAACACAAAACAACAATCTCAAAAACGTAAAAATCATTAAAAAAAGGAGCAAAGGACATACCTTAATCAAGATCAATAAGGGCCAAACCCTAAAATGCTCTCAACTGTCTTTTCTTTCTTTTATTTTGGTTGTAAATTAAAGAAAATGACAACCATTTTAAATTTTGTTTTGTTTTATTATACTTAATTCATAAATTACTAAATTAACCTTAGTTTATAAACATTTAAATCATTAAATATAAGGCCATCTTTATCAAATTTCATTATCAATGGTCTAATAACATCATAAGGACTTTTAATTTAATAAGTCATAGCAATTATGCACTTAAACAAATAAAATGCAACTTTTGTATTTTACGCGATTTAGTCCTTTTATCAAATTAAGCATTCAAACGCTAAAATTATTTCATGAAACCTTCACACAATATATTCACATGCTATAAACACTAAAAATAATATTAAAATGATTTTTTTACATTTGATTTGTAGTTCTAAAACCATTATTCTGATTTAGCTAAAACCGGGATGTTACATGTGTATCCATTGATATTTCAATTAAATTCTATGAGAAAAGTTCTGTTATGGCTAATCTGAACTTGAGATGAAATATGATAAGAAAAGTATATGTGAATGAAAGCTATTACATGATGAGGTCATCTTTATTACTTGAAAAGTATTTATAAATTCATGACTAACTTGCTTTATTGAGTGTATGTGATTAGGCAACTGGTCAATTTGTTGGAATGCATGTTACTTAAATTGAACATAATTGGTAAGTTAAATTCCTGTTATACGAACTTAATAAGCATTTCAAATGCTTACTCGGTTTTCTTTTCTCTGTTTTATAATGCTTGGAAGCTCATAAAGATTGGAATCGGTCGGAGTATCATCACACTATCCTTCAACTCATTTTGGTATAATAGGTAAACTTTATTTTGAGTATAATGGCATGTATAGATAAACTAGCCAAAGTTGGCACTTTTGGCACAGTAATGTTTTGATTGTAACTAGCCATTGGAATGGCTAGTTTTTGGTATATTTTGATGTAATTATATAAGGTATTAACATGTTTGATATGTGTATTATAATGGATAAATGATGGGAGTTATACAAGTATGATTAAGAATGCATGATTTGGTAATATATATATGTTAATATGGCCAAATAAGTAAATTGGATAAATGCATTTAAGAAGTGATGTATTGAGCATAAGATTGAATTTGGGATAGGTTATAAGGTCTTAAATCGGTTGGGAAAGTGTTAAAAAATTCTTGTAGGTTGAAGGAAAAATTGGGTGGCAAAAGTGGCCTTGAAAATGGCCTATTTTCTTCCACACGGGTAGACACACGGGCATGAGTCTCAACAGTGTGTGACACACGGCCATGCGCACGGGCGTGTGGTTTGGCCTTGTGTCCCCTGCATCCTAAAAATTTAGAAATAGAATGCTTCAAATTGTTCACACGGGCAGAGACACGGGTGTGTGTCTCAGCCGTGTGTGACACATGGCCTAGCCCATAAGCATGTGTCATGACCATGTGAATCTTGTACCTAATTTTTGAAAATTAAATTGTCCACATGGCCTGGCACGCGGGTGTGTGGTTGGTCATGTGACTCAAGTCAGAGAGTTACATGGGTACGGACATGGGCTGGGACATGGTTGTGTGTATTACATTGAATGCCCACACGGCCTGAGACACGGGCATGTCATTTGGTCGTGTGAGCCAGGTGGCCTACCCATAGGGCATGTGTCCCCTACATCTAGGAAAATTTTTGAAATTTCGTGCAAAATTCTCTGAGTTTTTGATTTCATCCCAACTTGTTTCTAATGTATAAATTGGATCTTGAGGGTCCATTTAAGGGACAACATGATTGAATTATTATATGTTTCGGATATGAATAGTAAAAGACATGAATTAATTATAATTGAACTATAAACTTCAGTAATGCTCTATAGCTCTGTTCCGGCGATGGATACGAGTTAGGGGTGTTACATGGACTACTCTATATATAGAAACTATATTTTTAGATTTAAAAGATGCTCTCCTATGTTTACCTTTAGCACTTACATCACATACTTTATCAAAGTCAATAGACAAGTTAGGCCTAACATAAAAATAGAGAAGTCAATAGGGTAGGTAATATTATAAATAGAGCTACGGTTAGACCTATTTTATCAAATTAGAGGAAGATATGTCATCAAGATACACCATAAAAATATTACCTACCCTATATCCTACAAAAAGAATACTATTATTTACAATATCTACAGCTTTGCACCCATTAGACTCAAATATTACTTTGAATCCCTTGTCACAAAGTTGACTAATGCTAAAGAGGTTATTCTTGAGACCGTTGACATAAAGCACATTTTAAATGAGAGTAGAAGAATTTATACCTATAGAACCAATACCTTTAATAAACCCTTTGGAGTAATCGCCAAATGTAACTTCTCCATTCTTTGGCATTAGTTCCATGAAATGGGTTTTGTCATCGGTCATGTGTCTAGAGCATTCACTATCATGTTATCATGAGTTCTTAGAGTTTCTTGCCTTGAAGCAATGCTCTTCCTCCTACGAACACAAAGTTAAACTTTGGATTTTAGGACCCAAACTTTCTTGGGTCCATTAGTATTAGCCTTAACAATTTTTGTCCCCTTAGAAGTCCACTTCTTTAAAGCATCCTCATTTTGAGATGTGTTTAATTCTTTTGGAATCCACACACTCTTAGTGAGTTTGCTCCTGGATGTGAGCTTCATTAAATGACATACTTATCTATCATGGCCCTTTTTTGTGACAATGTGTGTATGAGAGTGAGGTATCATTAATATAGCTTGGTTTCTCAAAGAAATGTTTAAATTTTCTTTCATTTTTTAAATGTACAAAACCTAAGTCACTCTTGTCAAAAAAGGCTCTTTGAGATTCAAGCATATCATTTAGTTTTTGTTGCCCCATATGAAAAATAGAAAATGAATTATACAAGTTCTTATTCTTTAAAATCAAATCATCAATTTAAACTTGCATATCACCAAATTTCCTTTTTATTTCCTCTTTAGCTATGATTAAGACTTATTTTCCTCCTTTAATTTTGAAATCATTTTCCTAAATTTAGAGTTCATAGTCTCAAAATCTATAGCTGATTCATCAAAGACATCTTGTAATTCTTCAAATGTATATTCATTTAATTCACTAGAATTTAAGATTACCTTTGATTCTTCAATAACCATAAGACATAGGTTGGCAACTTCATTATCCTCATCATTATCGGATGAATCGTTATCGCTCCAAGTTGCCATCATGGCTTTTTTTCTTTTATTTCAATTCCCCTTTCTTCTTCAATTATGGGCAGTCAAATTTATTGTGACCTGGCTTTTTGCACTCATAGCAAATGATTGGGTCATTTCCCTTCATGCTTGGTTCACCCTTGATGATGTCTCTTCTTGGGAATCTTTTGACTTTGTTGAACTTCATGAACTTTTTGAATTTCTTTGCAAACATAGCCATCTCTTCCTCTTCCTCTTCATTACTAGAGTCTTCATCCTTTTCAGAAGTTCTTGATATGAAGGCAATTCCACTTTCTTTAGAGCTTCTTTGATTTCTTATGCATTGTGGTTGATCTTTATTTCATATGTCAACAAAGAACTGATGAGCTCATAAAGGGAGAGTGAGTTGAGATCCTTTGATTCTTCTATTGTCATCACTTTAGCTTCCCAAGATGTTGGTAGACTATTCAACATTACGTTGAGAGACTATTCGACATCTTCTTCACCAGCTCCTTGTTGGGATAGATTTTCCCAACAGCTTTAAAATAATTGATGATGTTGGTAAAGCAATCAGACATCTCTTTGATTCCTTCTTCGGGAATTTTACCTTAAACAACTCTTAATCAAAAGTGAGAAGACTTATCTTGGACTCATTAACTCTACTTGTGCCTTTATGGGTGACTTTAAGCTTGTCCAATATCTCTTTTGTTTTGTCAGATAAGAAGACTCTATTTTACTCATTTGGACCAGGAGCACAAAATAGAGTGTGCATAGCTTTTGTATTTAATTGTAGCTTATTGATATCATTATCATCCCATTCACTCTCTTCCTTTGGGACAATAACACATTCGACCATTTGTAATTATCCTCTAAACTTTATAGTCATTAGCTTGGATGAATTGCTCCTTTCTTATTCTCCAATACAAGCAATTGATGCCATTAAATACGGGAGGCCTCATGATGGAATGCCCTTCTCACAATATGGTGGAATTTTTCTCCAATGCCATGAAGCAAACTTCTTAACTTGTGACTTCTATCTTGGATAACTTGAGGATCTTTTCTCTTGATGGTAAAATCATTGTTAGAGTTCTAGCTTTGATACCAATTATTGAGATCAAAATACACCAAGAGGGGGTGAATTGGTATTTTAAAATATTTTTGGGAAATGAAAAAAATCAAACGCCTCAATTACCTACATCCACTACCTTAACTTTTCTCAACTAAGGATTTCCAAAATCTACTAGATTTGAACCTTTAAGGACATGTTTAACCTTACAAATCTCTATCTTTTCAAAGGTAAGATAGAACCACTTCCCCTCAAGGTTTTCTACCCAAAACCTTAAGTAACACCTCACAAATGAGAGAAAAATAATGATGAATAAGATTATGACTCAAAAAGGTAGATAATCAACAATTAAGCACTCTCACACGAAGTTATAACACTTGAAAGAATATAGAAAACTTAATCCACAAGTGTGTACAAGAAATATTTAGTAAAAGATTGAGAAAGATTGGAAATTTGAGTTCTTGGAAGTTAGGCACTTGTTTATTATCTTTTATTGACTTCAATGGGGACCCTTAACATTGTATTTAAGTCCTCTAACAACCTCATGGATGTTTGTAGCCGTTAGAAATAAAGTAGAGTCATTGCAGCCATAAAAACCAATATTAAATACACTTTGCAGTTTCGTTGTACTAGTAGAAAGAATTTTGTATCAGTAAAATTCTTTCCAAAATATGACCATTGGGCTCATTCTATTGGTGGAAGTTCTCTTGTATTGCTAAAACTCTGAGGGTTTTATTTGGTATTGGTAGTGTAACAGCCCGATTTTGCACCTAGTCGGAACAGTGATTTTGGGACCACGAATCCGACATAATAAAAATTCTTTTATTATATTTTTATGGTCTACAGTTTTATGGAATGATTTCATGAAAATTTCATTTGAAAATTTTGACGTTTGAGCACTCAATTTAGTAAAAATGACTAAATTATAAAAAGTGCAAAAGTTAAGTACATGCTAAAGGTGTCTAATTGTTATGAAATTTTAAATTGAAGGTCCTTAGATTGTAATTAGACCATTTTTTAAGTTAGTGGACAAAAATGGGCATGAGGTAAGAGAAATTTCATGTTTTATAAAAAGGGGCATTTTGCTAATTTGTCAATTAAAAACAAAATAAGTAAAATAAAAGCAAAATTTAGTCCATCTTCTTCATGCTTGTGCCAAAATTTAGAAGGAAAGCCATAGCTAGGGTTTGGAGTTTCAAGCTCAATTGTAAGTCTATTCTTGCCCCGTTTTTAATGTTTTTTATGTATTGAAGTCGTTATCACTCGATCTCTCTATTTCTACCATTAATTTGAGAAATGATTAAGGTCTAGGGTTTGACCCATGTTAGATATCTGTGTATTTTGATGTCTAATGGTAGAAAATGTGTGTTTGGTGTATGATAAACAACTTTTGCTAGGTGATTTTTGATGAAAATGTAAAAAGGACCAATTTGTAAAATGGTTATAAAATGTGTCTAGAAGTGTGATTAAATGTGGGTTTTTATAAGCATAAAAGGGGTTCATCTAGGCTTGGGAATCGAAGAAATTGAATGTATTTCAATTTACGGGCCTAGGGACCAAAGTGTAAAAAATGTCAAAGTTTAGGGGCAAAAATGTAATTTTTTCATAATGTGATTTTTGAACTGATTTGAGTAATGTGAATAAAAAATGAGTTAAATTTTATATTATAGACCAAGAGAAACGAGGTTCGGACCTAGATCGAGGGAAAAACAAAGTGTTTGACGATTAAGTCCTATTTCTACTATTTTTGTACCGAGGTAAGTTCGTATGTAAATAATGCATTGGTTTAATTATGTTCTAAATGCTTTATTATTGTATGAATTCTGATTGACCCTTCGACATATTCAACAAAGTTTTGAAAAGCTTGAAATCCTGGTTGAACCTTAGGAATAGATAGGATACAAATGTCATGACATTAGGGTTACTAAGACTACATGTAGGACCATAACTGGGATATAGCATCAATATGAGACTACGATAAGACCATATTTGGGATATGGCATCAATATGAGACTACGTGTAAGACCATATCTAAGATATGGCATCGATATGAGACTTCGTGTAAGACCATAGCTGGGCTGTTGGCATCGATACGAGATCCCATGTAAGACCATATCTGGGATATGGCATTGGTATGGTACTATGAGTATGGAACTCTTGAGTATCCTCTAGTATTCCAAGTGGTTCAATGGGTAATTTAACGAGTATGTCAAAGATGAATTGCGTGTAAATCCAATTCAAGATGACTCAGGTATGTACTTAAAACTCATATGTAATGAGCTCGTTATGTGATGAACCCTCGGTAAGGTTATGATTGAGTAAGTTATGATTATAAGATCTCAATAATATTTATGCCAATTATCATCATGTTAATTGTATGTTAAATGTTGGGTTATGATGTCTATTATTTGCATGGGAACTTACTAAGCTATATAGCTTACACCCCTTTTCTTTCCCTTGTCTTATAGTGTCACCAAGCTAGCTTAGGGATCGGAGACTGTCGGAGATCCACTCACACTATCAACTGATTATTTTGGGTACCAATGAATTCAACATTTTGAGTTCTGGCCTGTATAGGGACTTGGTCATTTTGTTATGTGTCATAATTGATTTGGCCAAATGCATTGGCTCTTATTGGTTGATAATTCATTTTGTAAATGGCTATTGAAATTGGCTAATATTGGTTTAAGTATATATATATATGATGATGTTTTCATGGATGTGGAAATTTGCATGGTTTAAGCTAATAAATATGTGATGTTTGTATGTGGTATATGGTAGCATGTGAATGATGTGTGGATGCCTTGATTGTGGCTGAATTGGTTGAATGAAATTGCTTGGGTTGGCGTTATGTTTTGTTGTGTAGGCGTGTACATAAAAGGGTGACAAAATGGCTTGGTAAATAGCCTTGTTTTTGTCCACACAGGTAGACACACGGGGGTGTGTCTAGGCCGTGTGTGACACACAGCTTGACCGATGGGCGTGTGTTTTGGCTGTGTGTCCCCTACAACTTAATTGTTACAAAACAGAATGCTCAAATTTGAGCACACGGGTAGAGACACAAGCATGTGTCTCAGCCGTGCGAATGACACGACCTCAGGCACAGGCTTGTGCCCTATTTTATGAAAAATCATAAATTTTAATTCGACCATAAGGCCTAGCACATGGGCTTTTGACTTGGCCGTCTGTCCTCAATATGTTCTTGGGTGACAAACAGAGAGTTACACGGGTTACTGACAAGGACGTGTGTGACCACACGGCCTACCTACACGGGCGTGTCCCAAGCCACACGGGCGTGTCCCAAGCCACACGGGCGTGTGGCTCTTAAAACATGAAAAATTTTCTAAGTGTTGTGAATTTTTCTAAAGTTCTCGGTTTAGTCCTGAACCACTTCCAAAGCATGTTTTGGGCCTCATAGGCTCGTTTTAGAGACTATGTGAATGTATGTGAAAATTTTTAAATTTGGATGGAAATTTATGTATTGGTTTTGTATGATTACTTGTATATAATGTTCCAACGACAAACACGGGTAAGGGGTGTTATAGGTAGAACCCATCAGAGTATAGGTAGAAGTGTAGGGGAAGCTGAACTTTGGCTACTTTTATGACTTGTTTCGGTAGAAGTCCTCAAGGTAACAGTAAAAATTTGGTGGATTCACTTGTATCGGTAAAACCCAGTAGTGTATCGATAAAAGTGTAGGAGGGGCTGAACTTTGGCTAATGTTTTGACTTGTTTCGGTAGAAGTCCTCAAGGTATCGGTATAACTCTGGTTGTGTCGATAGATCAGAACAAGGTATATATAGATCTCCCAGACCAAAACTACCTTGCACACTGGAGTGCGTTCTACCGATTGAAGTCTGCGTTGTATTGGTAGAACCCAGAGTTGTATCAGTAGAACTCCCAGTTCTACTAGTAGAATTTTGTAGCTTTTTCAAGATCTTTTCATCTTGAGTTCTAATGATACTTGTCCACCTAAGTATCAATAGAAGTCCTTCAAACTTCAAAAACTCATTAAAACATAAGTTAATTCAAGGCTTTTTAACAATTTATTTTTTCCAACACTTTGAAAATTATGTTCAAGGAAACAAACATGTCATGGTTGCAGGAGTCTATAAATCGCATATAGGCTTAGGCTTTAAGTTAAGGGCATCGTGGTATAATCGTCGAGGTACCGCAAGACCTAAGAGATCGAATGGAAGGGTAATAGACAAGTAAATCCCTTATGACACTCCTTTAATTTTAATTTAAGAGGATTCAGCATTCGCTAACCAACAAAACTACTTGTTACAAATAAATTTATGTAGGGAATTTTTAATATACATTTTGTTATATCAAAATACTTGAAAAACTAGAGCTAATAGCAGCTTCTTTATGCTCGTCATTTGGAGGAAGATACGTTTGTGCACGAACACTTAACTATGTTTAAAGAAATTCTCTCAAACTTAGAGGTCATGGAGGATCAATATGATCATGAAGATTTAGGGTTAATTCTACTTTGTTCGTTGCCCCTGTCTTATTCAACCTTTTGAAATACAAATTTGTATAGCCACGAATCTCTTACAGTTGATGAAATCTATGCTTCCTTAACCTCGTATGACAAGATGAAAAATCTTGTGGTTGGATCCAACTTTCAGAGAGATGGTCTCATTATTCGTGGGAGACTAGAATGAAATATTGATGATAATCGTGGGAGGACGCATGAACAAAATCCTCACAGTTAATCTAAAGGTAGATCGAGATCTTCAAATAAAGGTAGAACATATAACTTCTACAAGGAGAAAGGGCACATTA
The DNA here is from genome assembly GCF_007990345.1 of Gossypium hirsutum. NCBI lineage: Eukaryota > Viridiplantae > Streptophyta > Magnoliopsida > Malvales > Malvaceae > Gossypium > Gossypium hirsutum. Next base: position 41,287,293 of record NC_053431.1, on the reverse strand, counting down.
AATTTGAGTGCTATAAGTTGCATAATAAGATCAAAAGGGAGACTTCAAATCAAAAGGGAAATCAACCAAAATAATCCGGTGAAGCTGAAGTTGTAGAAGACTATAGCGATGGTGAACTCCTAGTTCTACTGACAACTCTAAAGTGAGAGAGAAGATCCTCGATTCTAGTTGCACCTTCCATATGAGTCCCAATCAGGATTGGTTTACAACATATGAATTAGTTTCTGAAGGTGTTGTTTTGATGGGAAATAATGCTTCATGTAAAATCGCAGGTATTGGCACGATCAAAATTAAGATGTTCGATGAAGTCATCAGAGCACTTAGTTACGGAAGACATGTACCAGAATTGAAGAAGGAATTTGATTTCGTTGAGTACTCTTGACTCAAAAGAACTCAAGTACACAGCTGAAAGTAGGGTTCTAAAAATTAGTAAGGGTTCCCTCGTTGTGATGAAAGGTTGTCAAGTTATATGTTTTGCAAGGTTCTACTATTACTGGTGATGTAGTCGTCACTTCTTGTAACAACTCGTTTTTAGTGAAACTAGAACAGTGGTTCTAGGTGTAACAGCCCAATTTTGGGGCTAGTTGGAACAGTGGTTTCGAAAACCACTATTTCAAAGTTTGAAAAATTATTTTATTATTATTTTATGTGTTATGGCATGATTCAATGAATGCATGAAAATTTTGGTGAGATAATTTTAGCGATTTCATGCTTAATTGCGAAAAATGATTAAATCGCATAAAGGGTAAAAGTTTTGTTTTACTGCCCAAATGTGTTAAATAGCTAGAGAACCAAAATTTAAGGCCTTTAAAGGGCAATTATACTCTTTTAAAAAGAGGTGGCCGGCCATAGGGGACAAGATTAGTCAAAATGTCAAAGTTAGGTGACATTTGGTGACTTAATTGATTAAAATAAAACAAAAGAAAAAGGGCTATCATCTTCCTCACCTCTCCATTGAAATTTTCAGCCATTCTAGGGGTTTTAGAAGCTCAAAATTTCAGCAAATTCTCATCCTTACAAGTAAGTGATTTAGATGGTTTTTATTGATGATTTTTGCATTTTTAGGACCCTTATAGCATGAGCTAGCTAATGAGGGGACTATATTGCAAGATGGTTAAAAGTCTAGGGTTTTTCCATGAGAATATTCATGTTGTTTTCTAAAATTTTACGGAAGAAAATGAATCATGGTTGTGAAATAAACAACTTTTGTGAAGTAGTTTTCATGGAAACCCTAACTAAGGACCCTTTTGCATACGCTATGAAATAGGTGATAAATGTATGAAATAATGAGAATTTTGAGATGCTATAGTTATAAAATGAATTTGGTTAGGCTTGACTAATAAGAAAATTCAATAAAAAATAAACTTTCGGGCCTAGGGGTAAAATCATAATTTTTACAAAATTTAAGGGTAAAATTGTCATTTTACCAAAGTATGAGTCTCAAGTTGAATTGAATGATTTGTGTATTAAATAAGCTAAATTTTGACGTTTTAGATCAAGAGAAACGTAATTCGGGTCTTGATCGAGGGAAGAACAAAGTTTACGAGGATTAGGCTCGTTCCCATCATTTTGTGCCGAGGTAAGTACATATGTAAATAATGTGTCATTGTAGCTTATTTTTAAACATTTTATCGTAATCATGTATTATAATCTTACTTGTTACCATAGAAGCATAAACATTGTGATATAAGAGTCATCTACATGATGAATAAGTACGACGACATCAGGTTAAATATGAAGTCCCGTTAAACCTAAAAAATAGTATAGGATACAAAAGGTATGTCATGAGGAACTATATGGTCTGAACTCATCAGTTATGTCTGAGTTCATGAGATAAATGCTATATGAAATATGGGTCCGGGTACTAACCTTGAGTGCAGACCTGTGAGTAGCTCAATGAGCGGGCATTACTGATACGTGATATTCGTGACAGGTTTTAAAAATTTATAATGAATTGTTCTTGAAACTAACTATTATCACGATGAAGGCAAGTGTACCTATCGAACAGTAGTATAGCTTTAGCAAGACCGGATTGTCGAACCCAAAGGAACTAAAAGTACTAGTAATGACTGTCTTTTTATTATCTAGCCTAAGAATAATGGGGTTTGTTTTAACTAACTAATTAACTAAACTAAGAATTCACAGAAATAGAATTGGGGAATTACTTTTGGAAAAACGATTGAATTAAGACAATACCTAAGGAAAAATCCACTTAGACTTCACTTGTTATTTGACTCTGAATCGGACGATTTATTCATTTGACTTGATCCGTAGAAATCCCTAAGTTATATGATTATCCCTCTTGAGACTAACAACGTCAAACCCTAGGTTGAATAATTGAAATCTCTTTCTAATTAACTCCCTAGGGTTGCATTAACTCAATCTATGGATCTCCTTATTAGGTTTCACCCTAATCCGGTAAAATTTTGTCACCCTATCTCTAGGCGCGCAATCAACTCCACTTAATTATGACAAATGTACTCTTAGATAGGGTTTATTCCTCCTCTGAATAAGAGCTTAACTTGAATTAATATCCTGGAATATCAAAACAAGAATTAAGAACACATAATTAAGAACAAGTCAAATGTTTATCATACAATTCAGATAATAATAACAAGATCTGTCTTAGGTTTCATTCCCCTTAGGTATTTAGGGGTTTTAGTTCATAACTAAAAAGGTAAACATCTCAGAAGAATAATGAATACAAAACATAAAGAAAAACCCAAACCTCCTGAAGGAAAATTGATGGGAGATCTTCAGTCTTGATGATGAATCCGGCTTCTGAGATGGATCAATCAGCTTTCCTTGAGCAGTTCCTTGCCTCCTCCTATTTGTGTCCTTTTTCCTCTTCCTCTAGGGTGTATTTATAGGCTTTGGAATGCCTAAGAACCCTCAAAATTGGCCTTTTTCGAATTGGACTAAACTTGGGCTCGGTAGGGACACGTCCTTGTGACACGCCTGTGTGCGATTGCTTAAGGCCGTGGTCAAGCCCGTTAAATAAGCACGGGCATGTGGTCCACCCGTGTGAGTCGTGCTTCGATTCTGCCAAATTGACATGGCCTTGTGGTCTACCCGTGTGAGGAGGTATAGGCCGTGTTGATTTCGTACATTGGCCCATTTTCTCCCTTTTTGGCCCGTTTCTCGTTCTTTCCACTCTCCTATGCTCACCTAAGTATAAAACACAAAATTAAGGCATTAGGAGCATCGAATTCACCAATTTTAAGGAAAAATCATCCATAAAATGTGCTAAGCATGGGATAAAAATATGTATGAATTACGGTTTATCAATTACATGATAGAGTTACGGGGTCCGGGTACTGACATGGCTAAAAGGCCCATGAGTAACTCAAAATTTGAGCATTACAAAGTACGAGGTAGCTCTAACTACTCATATCACACATAAGTATAAGCTTTCCGTGTATCCATTAGTATTTTGAATGTTCAACGGGTAGTTTGAAGAACAAGTTGGGGAAAATTTCAATGAGGTATTTTATTAGAGAGAATGAAAATGAGACATTTTATGGATGATTACAGGAATGTATACTAAACCTATGAGCAAGACCTTAGTGTGTGATAAGATGTAATAAGTATGCATAAAGGAAGTGAAGATTAAGATAGTGAGCTTAAAAATGACATATCATTTAAGTATGATAAGCCATTGTTTAATGAATGCGTTTTTTTTAATTACACTTATTTGCATATATGTACTTACTAAGCTCTCATGCTTACCCTCTTTCCTTTCTATTTTCTTATAGTGCCGCCAAAGTAGCTTGTAGATCATCGCCTACGTCGGGGAAGCCAACCACACTATCCTTGAAGTTGTAACACCCCGAATTTTGGGCCTAGATGAATTGGGCTTTGGGTTTTAGGTTTCATAAAATTTTTAAGTGAGCAAGAAAATGACAAAAGACTTGTAGGCTTTAAGGGTTTAAGGAATTTGAAGTGTCTAGGTTTGTTGGAAAAGTTTTGGGTTTGAGTTTTGTGGCAGAGGAATTTTAATTTAATTATTAAAGGAACCAGGGTTGGGAGTTGTAATATCCTGATTTTGGGCCTAGTCGGAATAGTGGTTTCGTGACCACAAAATCTGAGATAAAAATAATTATTTTATGATTATTTTAAGATCTATGATATGATTTCATGATTGTGTGAAAATTTAGTGAAGAAATTTTATGCATAAAGTGCTTAAATTGAAATTAGGGACTAAATCGAATAATTTGTAAAACTTGCATTCTAGAAGTTTCTAGTAAGAAATTTTTTTGAAATATTAATTAGGAGGTCTTAAATAGCAATTTTACCAATTTCTAAGTCTATGGACAAAAATTGGACATGGATGGAAATTTTGGAAAGTTTAGTAGCAAGGGCATTTTGGTCATTTAGGGGTAAAATGAATTAAAATATAAAATTAAAAGCCAATTTTGCTCATCTTCAACCCCATGGCCGAATGTAGCAAGGAGAAACCATGGCTAGGGTTTTTCAAGCTTCCAAGCTCGATTGTAAGTCCGTTCTAGCCCCGTTTTTAATGATTTTTACTTTTTTAGTCCCGGTAGCTCGATTAAGCTTATGTTAGCAATAATTCAACCTAGGGTTCATATTTGGAAAAATACCCATAGGTGAAATTTGTGTATTTTGGTGTTTTATGATAGAATATGAGGTTTTAAATTATGTTAGACAACTTGTACTACTCGGTTTTAAGTGAAAACAAGCAAAAGGGCTTAATCGATAAAAATACCTAATAGTCATAAGTACATGTTAGAGTGAGAATTTGATGTTGCCATAGAAGGGAAAAATGATCAGCATGTCATAAAACATAAGAAAATAGGCTGAAGTTTAATTTACGAGCTTTGGGGAAAAAGTGTAAATATGCAAAAGTTTAGGGGCAAAATTGTAATTTTTCCAAAATATGATTTTGGGTCAATTTGAATAATGTGAGTCCTAATTAGACTATATTTTAAATGATAGAGCAAGGAAAACTAAAATTCGGGCTAAAATGGGGAAAATACCAAGTTGTGGACGAAATGGTAAAAGTAGCCATTTTCGCATACGAGATAAGTTCATATGTAAATGTTGGTAACATAGTTATTATTTTAAATGTTTTTATGTTATTTAAATGATATGATGATATGCTGATTTTTTTATCGTGAAATATTATGCTTTGTGGTTAATGTTGAGTAATATGCAAATTATGTTTACTACTTGATAAATATGAATTGCTACCGAGTATCGGTTCCGATATTCCATGGAAGACGGCAAATGTGAGATCGAGGGAAAAAGCCCGTTTGAACCTTAGGAATAGATTAGGATACAAGTGACATGTCACTAGGATGGTTGAGCATCCGAACTCGTTGAGTTGAGTCCGAGTTCACTTATGGATGCAAATGTCCGAACTCGTTGAGTTGAGTCCGAGTTCGTGAGATGTAACTAGGCATTCGAACTCGTTGAGTTGAGTCCGAGTTCATTTATGGATGCGAACGCCCGAGCTCGTTGAGTTGAGTCCGAGTTCACTTAGGGGCGGGTTACATGATTTCTTGATTACATATGTAGCACTTATGTGCAAACTTTCCATGTATCCGAATTATATTCCGATGTGTTCAACGGGTAAAGTTCTACTCAAATGGAGGAATACTCAAGATGAAAGAGACATATTTGTAAGTGTTGTGAAATGGATACTTTGAACAGGTATGTACTTAACACTCGGGTTGAAAACTCGATATAACAACAATATGGTAAGATGATAAATGAAAATGTGATATGAATGTCTTGGTGATGATTATGCAAATGATGTTTTATGTTTGCTTATATGGTTATGTTACTTGCTATTTGCATGTGAACTTACTAAGCATTTATGCTTACTTCCTCCTTTTCATTCCTTGTAGTGTTGACAAGCCAACTCGGAAAACGAGAACGATCGGAGGCATGCTCACACTATCCGTATACCATCTTGGCATAATGGCTTGCATATTTTGAGTATGGCATGTATAGCATTATAATCATTTTGTATATATGGTCTTATGATATGGTTATTGAGTGGTATGGAAATGCTTGGTAATGATTAGCCATTGGAATGGCTAATCATGATCATATTTGGTGTTATGTATGTCAAATTACTAACTAATCCATGGAAACCATGAAATAGGTAAAATTTACCATAAAATAGATTCAGACAGCAGTAGTGACGTGAATTTGAAAAATCACTAAAAATAGTAGAAATGGAATTAAATAATGAATAAGTTATGGAATCGAATCTTGATGAGTCTATTTTCATATGGAAGAAGCAAAACAGGTATATGAGCTATATTTTATGAGATGTTTAAATTTTTATGAAACAAGGCCAGAGCAATTTCTGGATCCCCTGTTCTGACTTTGGAAATTCACCATAAATTGTTCAAAGATAATTATAAGTCATGATTTATATGTAAAAATTCCTTATTGAGTCTAATTTTATTAAAAAGAAGCATCATAGTCATTGAAACTCTGTACAAGGAGATATCTGATTCGTAATACACAGAGGTCAGAGCAGTCGAACCCTGAAACAGGGGAGACTTTAACTAATAAACTGTACTAATTTGCTAGACCAAAAATTCTATAAAACAATTAGTAAATATATATATGAGTCTAGTTTTATGGAAAATTTACGGAATTGGATTTCGAGTTTTGTAACTCGAGATATGAATTTTTAAGCGACTGTGATGCAGATTGCTAGCTTGACTGAAAATTTTAAAAATAAATTGTTTGAGCTGTTGTTTAAGTAATGAATTAAGTCTGTTAACACCTCGTGTTCGACTCCAGCAACGGTATCGGGTACGGGGCATTACAAGAGTAGTTGGGCTTTTAAATTAAAATAGGGGAAAATGGCATCAAAAAGGCATTGTGGTGAAGTGGCTAAGTGACACCACTTAGGGTGTAGGGAGGTGGCATTGTGGCTAGCAAGGAGATCCGAGGTTCGAATCCTAGCTTAGTATTTTTAGGAGTTTAATTTTGGCCTTCTAGAAGGTTGGAAGTGGCGTGAAGATGGACTCTAAGGGGAGTGTTCAGAAGAGAAAATTTAGGAAATAGATTGGGGAGTTATCAGGGAGAAAAACGAGGAGATAAGAAGGGGGACGTGATAGAGTTGAATTGAGAATTGAGGGTCAGGAAGTTTGGCTAGAGGATATAAATATGTACTGAGTTTGGGATCCTAGGCTAATGCTAAAATTTTCATTTCTTTCTTTGAGTGCCGATTGGCTTTTCCATCATTGCTAGCAAATTCTTTTGCCATTCTTTCTCTCCTCAGATCTCTTTTGATTTATCCTTTGGGTTAGCCGATTCCTTCTTCTACCCTTCTTCTCTAATTTGTGCCAAATAAACCTTATTCACCATATTAGTTTGAAAACTGAAAAGTCGAATCTCCCTTAGGCCGATTACTCTTTGGTGTAAGTACCTTATCTCTTTTTCGGTTAGTATTGTTAATACCGAGTACTTCCCTCCCTCACTCTTTCTAATCAACTCTGGTAGGGATTTAGTATCGGATCTCAGATTGTAGCTCTCTGCCGAATTGCTCCTAAGGTGTTTTGCGGTTTTGGTAAGTAGTTCGAGGATCCTTGCCTACGTCGGAGAAGCCAGTCACACTATCATCCGAAGCACTTGGTATAGTTAGATCTTTTATTGTTGATTATGGCATGTATAGGACCCTTTGGTTTTGTTTCAGTGTCACATTATTTTGGGCCAAATGTATTAGCTTGATTTAATATTTGACTCATTTTGTACAAAGCCATGAAAAATGATTAATATTGAAAGTTATTATATGAATGCAAAGTAGTCTTTCATGAATGAGAAATTGTTGGTATGGTTGAATACATGAATTGTATATAGACTTTAGCTATGGTTGTTGTGATGTTGTGTTTCAGGGTGGCAAAGGGCTTGATAGATAGCCCTATATTATCCACATGGGTAGACACACGGGCATGTACCTAGACCGTGTGTGACACACGGCTAGCCCTATGGGCGTTTTGTCTGGTCGTGTGTCTCCTGCACATAAAAATTTTAAGTCAGTACGGGCAGAGACACGACCGTGTCTCTCAGTCGTGTAGAGGACATAGCCTCTGGCCAGGGCCGTGTGCCTTAAATTGGATGCTGACGTTAGAAACAGAATGTCGAGGTTTTTAGACACGGGCTAGGACATGGGCGTGTCATGGCCGTGTGAGGGACACGGGCATGTGTCAAGCCGTGTGAAAAACCCTGTAGGTTCAAATTTATAATTTAATTCACATAGGTATGGGATATGGGCACGTCCCTAGATGCTTAGGCCATGTGTGTGTCACACGGGCCATCAACACGGCCAAGTTGTAATGACCACACAAGCGTGTTGCCCTTCCACAAGGGCATGTGCCCTGTTACAAGAGTTATTTTTATTTAGTTGATTTAAGGACCCGAGTTGGTTCTAAATGGTTTCCAATGAAATTTTGAGGCCTCGTAGGCCCGCATTAAGGAGTTTAAACAAAGTCCAAAAGAGCTTAAAGTTTGATTAAGTCTTGGTGACTTGGAAACGATTGTATGCATGTGATTAAGTATGGTAATGCCTCGTGCCAAGTCCAGGCCTCAGACTTCGGTAAGGGGTTTTATATTTAGTGGTATCAGAGCTATGGTTTAGTCAATTCTAAGACTAACCTAGCATGAGTACGAGTCTAGCTATACATGCCATAGTTGTATAATGATAGTGTGATGACTCCTGGCGATTATAAATTATGTTTTCATATAGTAAATAGATCCTGACGTAGCTACGGTGATTGATGTGGAAAGTAATGCGCCAGCTTCCATTGAAGGGACCGCACCGGTTGATAGTGGGCCTGTGACGATGAGTCAAGGCGGAGGGGTTAGAGAAGCTTACCTCCACATGATAGATGCCTGGTACTCGAAGTTTGTTTGTGCGAATTCGAACACTCCACCTCCCTCACCTCCTCCGATCCCTCAGTATGCCCCTGTAGCTCCGCAAGGAGTGGATTTGGTTATGTAACACCCCATACCCGAGTCCTATACTAGGACGGGATACAATGCGTTATCTCACTTAAGCAAATGCATTCTAATGTTTTCGAATCATTAAGACTTGATCAAACTTAAAAAGTTTTCAAACTTTGTTTAAATTCCTTAACATGGGCCTACGAGGCCTCAAATGTCCATTCGAAACCATTCAGGACCAGTTCAGGTCCTTAACCAACTTTAGAAAATTAACCCTTAAAAACAGGGCACACGTCCGTGTAGAAGGGTAGCACGCCCGTGTGGTCTTTATGACATGGCCGTGCTGATGGCCTATGTGACACACACAGCCTAAGCATCTAGGGACACGCCCGTGTCCCTTACCCGTGTGAATTTAATTCTAAATTTGAACCTACAGGGTTTTCACACAACCTAACAGACGTCCGTGTCTACGGCCCGTGTCCCTCACACGACCATGACACGCCCGTGTCCTAGCCCATGTCTAAAAACCTTGACATTCTGTTTCTGACGTCAGCATCCAATAAGAGGCACACGGCCAAACACACGCCTGTGGCCAGAGGCCGTGTCCTCCACATGGCTGAGACACACGGCTGTGTCTCTGCCCGTGTGTTTACTACCATGCATACTGACTTGTAATTTTTATGTGCAAGGGACACTCGGCTTGACAACATGAGAGACACGCCCGTGTGTCTACCCGTGTGGACAATATAAGGCTATCTACCAAGCCCTAGCCACCCTGAGACACAATTTACCACCAAACAACACATCAAAGTCTAAATTAATATGATTTCACAACCAAACAACATAGCTAAGGCCTAAATACAATTCATGTACTCGACCACACCAACAATTTCACATTCATGAAAGACTATGTAACAATCGGGTTTTGACCCTAGTCAGAATAGTGGTTTCGAGACCACAAATTTGAGTCTAAAAAATATTTTAATATTATTTTCTTTGTCTGTGATATGTGAATTTAGATCTGTGAAAATTTCTGTGATTTAATTTGTCTGTTTCTATGCTTAATTATGAAAAAGGATTAAATCGCGTTAAGTGTAAAGTTGAGTGATAGAGTTAAAGCACCTATTTGGCTTGGCTTTTAAAATAAAGGTCCTTGCATGTCAAATATACCATTGATATAGTAAGTGGACAATGTTGGACATGTGTTAGGTGAATGGATAATTTTATAACAAAGGGCAAAATGGGAAAAATGATTATTAAAGTTATAATAATAAAATGAAAACATGAAAGTGGCCATATTATCACCTTGTTCAGCAAAAAATTTAAGAGAAATAAGAAGCCATTGAAGCTTCAAAGTATTCGGCCACTGCATAAGTGAATAGGTTAGTCCATTTTGCTCGATTTTTGATAATTTCTCCGTTTCTGTGATCGTTGCTTCGTGTTCTTCAAAGCCCGTGTCTGAATTTCTGTTTCTGTTAAAGATTTCATGAAATGCCATTGTTGATATCATGATTTTTGTGATGTTTTTGACTGAATTATGAAGGCTTGGTAGATGGTTCATAAGTTTTGTCTTTGAGTTTTTGATGAAATTGAGCTATTTGGGTTAAATTTTGAAAATGAGGTTTTGAAGGATTAAATTTTGAATTGAACATGTTGTATGGGCTTATATAGAAGCCATGAAAATTCGGCTAGCCTTTGTTGTAAAAAAAATTTGTATATTGGTGATTTTGTGAAGAATGGACTAAATTCTCAAAGTGTGAAAATGTAAGGGCTAAAATGAAAAGTGCCCTAAATATGTGTATATGGAATAAATTGAATGATTGAATGGTTGAATTTGTATTGTATTAGATCAAGAACAAAGAAAATTGGACTTAAATCGGGAAAAGTCTAAAATAGTCGAATAGTCGACTCGTTCCGTACTAAATCCGTCTGAGGTAAGTCAAATTACAATTACGTGTTAATTTGAATAAATTCTGCACATATAAAATGTAATCAGTATCGGATAGCCTTGAGTGCCTGATGATTATCTTTGGAGTAAAGTATGATAATATGATAGTATTTGAAAAGCTTTGTTTGTTCCTAAGCAAAGTTGACATCTGTCTGAGACATCGTGTAAGACCATGTCTGGGACACAGGCTTCAATTGAGATTTACGTATAAGACCATGTCTGGGACATCAGCATCGTATCTGATTTCGTGTAAGACCCTGTCTGGGACAGAGGCATTGATATTGTACTGCATGTTAGACCACGTCCGGGACGTCGTCATTGTACTTGTTTATGAGCATCTGTATCATTTCTGACCCGTCTGATGATAGCGTACGAAATTTGAGATTGAGTATATGAAATGTATAACCTATGCAGGTACATTTGTATCGTACTAAATTTCTGAATATGAAAAACTCTGTCTCTATGAAATATGTATGGAAATGAAGTATGACATATATGCAAACAAAGGAGCATGATTAAGTTTATGAATTATTCTATGAAATGGATATGAATCTATATGGTTGTAACGCCCTCACGCCCGAGACCGTCGTCAGAGTCAAGCTTGAGGTGTTACTAAACTTAACTCATCAATTTAACAGCTCAAACAATTTATTTTTAACATTTCTAGACAAGCTAGCCAACTGCATCACAGTCGCTTAATAATTCATATCTCGATTTCTAAACCTCTAAATTAAGATCTGTAAATTTTCCCCGAAACTAGACTCATATATCTATTTACTAATTTTTTTCTAGAATTTTTGGTCAAGCCAATTAGTACAATTTATTAGTTAAAGTCTCCCATGTTTCAGGTTTCAACTACTCTTCCCTGTCTATTACGAATCAGATATCTCATTGTACAAAGTTTCAATGACTATGTCGTCTATTTCTTATAAACCTAGACTCAATAAGGAATCTATACATATAAAACATGACTTCTAATCATTTTTTTACAATTTATGGTGAATTTTTAAATTCAGAATAGGGATTCAGAGACCACTCTAACCCTGTTCCACCAAAACCTAAATATCTCATAAACTATAACTCATTTACCTGTTTTGTTCCATCAATATGAAAATAGACCCATCAAGATTCGATTTCATGACTTATTCATCCTTTAATTTCGTTTCTACTATTTTTAGTGATTTTTCAAATTCATGTCACTGCTGCTGTCTGATTCTGTTTTGTGGTCAATTTTACCTTTCCAAGGATTTTCATGGTTTAGTTAAGACATAAAGCATACATGTTATCATATATAAACTTGATTAGCTATTCCAATAGCTAATCATTTATAAACTCTTTTCTTACCATACCATAACCATATCCCGATTCTCAAGCCGGCTTGTCAAAACTACAATGAATGAAAAGGAGGGAGTAAGCATAAATGCTTAGTAAGTTCACATGCAAATAACAAGTAACATGATCATGCAATCCAACATAAACATCATTAAAACACTCATATCATAAGAATACTTACTATCTTACCACAATTTTGTCTTACCAAGTTCTCAACCAAGGATTAAACTCATACCTGTCCATTTTCACTTCTTCAACACATTCATCATCTAATCACTTTCGTTTTAAGTATTCTCCATATTCTCTTAGGATTCTCCCGTTGAAATATAATTTCGGATATGCGGATAGTGTGCACGTAAGTGCTATACTCATAACTGAATAAGCTCAATAGCTTTTGAAATATATGTAGCCAAGCTACCATCTAACCCGCCCATAAACGAACTCGGACTCAACTCAACGAGCTCGGGCGTTTGCATCCATACGTGAACTCGGACTCAACTCAACGAGCTCAGATGCCAAGTTACATCTCACGAACTTGGACTCAACTCAACGAGTTCGAAACTCAACCATCCTAGTGACATGTCACTTGTACCCTAATCTATTCCCAAGGTTCAAACGGGATTCTTTTCAATTACACATTTCGATCGCCTTCTTCGGAATATAGAAATCAATACTTGCTAACATCTCATACTTATCAAGTTGTTCACATAATTTGCATATCACCAAATAATAATTTACAAAACATCATATTTCATGATAATAAGTATCATGTCATATAAATAACATTAAAACACTTAAAATAAAAATTATGTTACCTTATTTACGCATGAACTTACCTCGATACGAAATTATTAGCAATCGAGCCTATTCTTTGTAAACTTTGTTTTTGCCTCGATCGCAACTTGAATCTCGTTTCTCTTGATCTATAATGCCAAATTAATCTTATTTAATACATACATTCATAAAAATAGCATTTAATACAAACTTTGGAAAAATTACATTTTTGCCCCTAAACTTTTGCATATTTGCACTTTTGCCCCAAGGCTCAGGAATTAAACTTCATCCCTTATTCTTATGTTTTATGACATGCTGATCATTTTTCCCTTCTATGGCAACAATAAATTCACACTCTAACATGTACTTATGACTATTAGGTATTTTTACCGATTAAGCCCTTTTACTCATTTTTGCTTAAAACCGAGTAGCACAAGTTGTCTAACATAATTTAAAACCTCATATTCTATTATAAAACACCAAAATACACAAATTACACCTATGAGTATTTTTCCAAATATGAACCCTAGGTTGAATTATTACTAGCATAAGCTAAATCGAGCTACCGGGATTTCAAAAACACAAAAATCATTAAAAACGGGCATAGAAATCACTTACAATCAAGGCTTAAAAGTGTTGAAACCCTAGCTATGGTGGAGAGCAAAATTTTGCAGCAACTTATGGAGAAGATGATCATTTTTGTGTTATTTTTCCTATTTTATTTCATTTAATATCCAAATGACCAAAATGCCCTTCCTTACTAAACTTTCAAAAATTCCATCCATGTCCAATTTTTGTCCATAAACTTAGAAATTGGTCAAATCGCTATTTAAGACCTCCTCATTAATATTCCAAAGCAATTTCATACTAAAAACTTCTAGAATGCAAGTTTTGGAAATTAATCGATTTAGTCCTTAATTTCAACTTAAGCACTTTATGCATAGAATTTCGTCACGAAATTTTCACACAATCATATCATAAACCTCAAAATAATTATAAAATAATTATTTCTATCTCGGATTTGTGGTCACGAAACCACTATTCTGATTAGGCCCTAATTCGAGATATTACAACTCTCCCTCCTTTAAGGATTTTCGTCCTCGAAAATCTTACCGGTAAACAGGTGTGGGTATTGATTTCTCATGGTTTCCTCAGGTTCCCATGTAGTCTCTTCTACCCGTGTTTTTGCCACAATACTTTCACGAGAGTGACACTTTTATTTCTTAGTTGCTTGACCTCTCGAGCTAAAATCTTAATCGGTTCTTCTTCGTAAGTCATATCCGGTCATAGCTCAATTTCTGTCGGTGAAATTATATGTGAAGGATCCGAACGATACCGACGTAGCATAGATATGTGGAACACATCATGCATCTTCTGTAATTTAGATGGCAATGCTAACCGATAAGCTACTGGTCTAACTTTTTCAATTATTTCATACGGTCCAATAAAGCGCGGACTTAACTTGCCCTTCCGTCCAAATCTAAGGACTTTCTTCCATGGAGATACTTTTAATAATACCTTATCACCAACTTGAAACTCGATTTCCTTTCGTTTCAAATCCGCATAAGATTTCTGTCTATCTGAAGCAGTTTTCAAACAATCTCGAATCATTTTCACTTTTTCTTCAGTTTCTTTTATTAGATCAACTCCATAAATCTGATCTTCCTTGAGTTCAGTCCAATACAATGGCATCCGACATTTACGACCATACAATGCTTCATAAGGTGCCATCTTCAAACTCATCTGATAACTATTATTATAAGAAAATTCTACCAACGGTAAGTACCTTTCCCAACTACCTTGAAATTCCAATACGCAACATCTGAGCATGTCTTCAAGAATCTGAATTACTTTCTCTGATTGTCCATCAGTTTGTGGATGAAAGGCAGTGCTGAAATTTAACTTCGTACCTAATGCCTCTTGCAACTTTTGCCAAAACTGCGAAGTAAATCTCAGATCTCTATCCGAAATGATTGACAAAGGTATTCCATGAAGTCTAACAATCTCATGGATATACAATTCAGCCAACTTATTAAGAGAATAATCTGTACGTACCGGAATAAAATGAGCCGATTTAGTCAGTCTGTCCACTATTACCCAGATGGCATTTTCTTCCCTGGAGTTAACGGCAACCCTGATACAAAATCCATAGTAATCCGATCTCATTTCCTTTCAGGAACCATGATAGGCTGGAGTAATCCGGAAGGTACTTGATGTTCAGCTTTCACTTGTTGACAAATTAAGAACTTTGATACAAACTCAGAGATATCTCTTTTCATTCCACTCCACCAATACATTTTCTTCAAGTCATTATACATTTTCGTACTGCCCGGATGAACTGCCAAACAACCATAATGTGCTTCATGCAAAATATTTTGAATCAACTCATCATTTTTTGATACACAAATCCGGTTTTTAAACATCAAGCAACCATTAGAACCGATTCTGAAATCTGATCCCGTATCAGCTTCACATTGTTTTCTCTTGGCTTGCAAATCTTGATCATTTTTTTGAGCTTCACAAATCTCTTGTAAAAACATTAGTCTTGCTCTTAACTCTGCTCGAATCGAACCATCATCTGATACCTTTAACCGAGTGTTCATAGCTCTCAAAGCAAATAGCAACTTTCTGCTTAAAGCATCGGCAACCACATTCGCTTTTCCCGGATGGTAATCAATAACAAGCTCGTAATCTTTCAATAACTCCAACCATCTTCGTTGTCTCAAATTCAAGTTTTTTGTGACATCAAGTACTTAAGACTTTTGTGGTCGGTATATACTCGGCACTTTTCACCATACAAATAATGTCGCCAAATCTTCAAAGCAAACACTATAGCAGCCAATTCCAAATCATGAGTCGGATAATTCCTTTCGTGAGATTTTAACTGCCTCGAAGCATAAGCCACCACTTTTCCTTCTTGCATAGGTACACATCCTAAGCCATTTCGAGAAGCATCACTATACACCACAAATTCTTTACCTGATTCGAGTTGTACCAACATTGGTGATTCAGTTAATAACTTTTTCAATTCTTCAAAACTCTGTTGACATTCTTCCATCCACTCAAATTTAACATCCTTTCGGAGTAGTCTAGTCATAGGAGCAGCAATTATAGAAAATCCATTTACAAACCACCGATAATACCCAGCTAGCCCCAAGAAACTTCTAACTTTGGTTACATTTTTCGGTGGTTTCCAATCAACAATGGCCGAAATTTTACTAGGATCAACCCGTATACCATCACCTAAAACAATGTGACCCAAAAATCCAACTTCCCGAAGCCAAAATTCACTTTTACTAAACTTGGCATATAACTGCTTATTTCTCAAAGTTTGCAAAACTATCTTCAAGTGCTCGGCATGCGCTGTCTCATCTTTCGAATAAATTAAGATGTCATCTATAAATACCACAACAAATTTGTCCAAGTATGGCCGAAATATGTGATTCATCAAATCCATAAACATAGCAGGAGCATTTGTTAACACGAATGGCATAAATAAAAATTCATAATAACCGTACCTTGTTCTAAAAGAAGTTTTAGGCACATCAGACTCTTTTACTCGTAGCTGGTAGTACCTAGATCTCAAGGCAATCTTTGAAAACCATGTCGCTCCTTTCAACTGATCAAACAAATCATCAATTCTCGGCAACGGATACTTGTTGTTGATTGTCACCTTGTTTAATTGTCGATAGTCAACACACAATCTCATAGAACCATCCTTTTTTTTCACAAATAACATGGGAGCACCCCAGGGTGAAAAACTCGGTCTCACAAAGCCTTTATGAGTCAACTCTGGCAATTGCGACTTTAATTCTTTCAACTCTGCTGGTGCCATTCTATACGGAGCAATCGAGATCGGAGCTGTTCCCGGTATCAACCCAATACCAAATTCTACTTCCCTGACTGGAGGCAAACCCGACAACTCTTCTGGAAATACATCCGCGAATTCACACACAACTGACACTGATTCAACTTTCTTTCAACTTCTTTTGTATTAATTACATACGCCAAATAAGCTTCATAACCCTTTTTCAAATATCTCTGAGCCGACATCAAAGAAATCATACTAGATAATGCCTCTAATTTATCTGGTTCAACCCGCAGAATTTCACCACTTTCACACTTTAATTCTATAACCTTTTCTTTGCAATTTACTATAGCATCATGCAATGTCAACCAATCCATACCCAAAATAACATAAAATTCATCAAATGATAACAACATTAAGTCGGCCGGAGAGTAATGACCCCAAATTATTAAAGGACATTTCTTGCATACTTTATCAACTATCACACATTTGCCTAATGGATTCGACACTCTAATCATAAATTCTGTGTACTCAAAAGGTATATTCATACTAGACACCAATTTCATGCACACATATGAATGAGTAGAACCGGTATCAACCAAAGCAATAACATTAACATCATAAAGAGAAAATATACCAGTAATCACATCGGGTGATGAAGCATCTTCACGTGCCTTTATAGCATAAGTTCTAGCTGGAGCCCTTGCTTCAGGTTTAGCTATTGAATCTCTGACTACATTTTTGTTGCTTGTTTCATTTCCAGCTTTTCTTGAATATCTTCCCCTCGAGTCTGCACCACTAGCTTTTACACTCTGAAATTTTTCTTTCTCAACTCTCTCTGGGTAGTCTCTAATAAAATGATCCAGAGAACCACACCGAAAACATCCATTCGCTCTACACGGGCCAAAATGATTTCTACCACACCGCTGGCACTCGAGCTTAACGAATCTCGTATTTCCCACACTAGCCACGGAAGTAGTCTGAGATTTAAAACCCACATTTTGCTTCTTAGAATTTCCATATGATTGTGCGGCCGAAACCTGAGAACGAGGATTCATATTTCTAGATTTTCTAGATTGCTGTGAGAATGAACTGCTCATCGATCTTTTCTTCCAATTTCTAGTCTCAGCCTCTACTTTTTTCTTCTCTTTGAGTAGTTCTTCAGCCTTGCAAGCTCGATCAACTAGTACTACCATTTCTTTTAATTCAAGAATCCCAACAAATACTTTAATGTCTTCATTGAGTCCGTCTTCAAATCATCTACACATTTTAGCCTCTGTAGGAATATATTCTCTAGCATACTTACTCAACCTGACGAACTCCCTTTCATATTCAGTAACTGTCATGTTCCCTTGCTTCAATTCAAGAAACTCTTTACGCTTTTGGTCAACAAATCTTTCACTGATGTATTTCTTTCGAAATTCTTCTTGAAAGAACTCCCAAGTTACTTTCTCTTTCGGTACTACTGAAATCAATGTCTTCTACCAATGATAGGCTGAATCCCTCAACAACGATATAGCAGATTTTAAGCATTCCTCAGGTGTACAAGACAATTCATCAAATACTCGAATAGAATTCTCAAGCCAAAACTCTACTTTCTCGGCATCATCATCAATATTTGCCCTGAATTCTTTAGCCCCTTGCTTACGGATTCTGTCAACTGGAGATCTATGAAATTTCATCAGATCTACACCTTGAGGTATCGGGGGTACAGGTTGAGGAATCGGGGGAGGTGGGAGAGGTTGTACATTCGGGTTCGTTCGAACGAACTCAGTATACCAGGCATTCATCATCTGGAGAAAGGCTTCCTGAGCCCCTTCTCCTCCTCCTTGACCAACAGTAGGAGGTGGATTTTCAGTTGGCACCACCCCTTCAGCCGGAGCTGGTGCATTACTCCCTACATCATCAGCCGCGGCTGGATCGGGATTCATTTACTATAAAAAAATCATTTAAAAGGTCAGAAGTCGTCACACTATCACAAAATATATATGGCATGTATAGCAAAAGCCGTACATACAACACGTTAGTCTGAGAATCGACTCTGATACCACCAAATGTAACTCCCTCATGCCCGAGACCATCGCCAGAGTCGAGCTTGAGGTGTTACTAAACTTAATTAATCAATTTAACAACTCAAACAATTTATTTTTAAAATTTCCAGACAAGCTGGCCAACTGCATCATAGTCGCTTAAAAATTCATATCTCGATGTTTGAAACTCGAAATTAAGATCCGTAAATTTTATCTAAAACTATACTCATATATATATTTACTAAATTTTTTCTAGAATTTTTGGTAAATCCAATAAGTACATTTTATTAGTTAAAGTCGCCCCTATTTTAGGGTTCGACTACTCTGACCCCTGTGTATTACAAATCAAATATCTCCCTGTACAGAGTTTCAATGACTATGACGCTTGTTTATCATAAAACTATACTCAATCAGGAATATATACATATAAAACATAACTTCTAATTATTTTTTTAACATTTATGGTGAATTTTTAAATTCAGAATAGGGGATTCAGATACCATTCTAACCCTGTTCCACAAAAACTTAAATATCTCATAAAATGTAACTCATTTACCTATTGTGTTTCATCAATATGAAAATAGACTCATCAAGCTTCGATTTCATAACTTATTCATTCTTTAATTTCATTTCTACTATTTTTAGTGATTTTTCAAATTCATGTCACTACTGCTGTCTGATTCTGTTTTGTGGCCAATTTTACCTTTCCAAGGATTTTCATGGTTTAGTTAAGACATAAAGCATACATGTTATCATATATAAACTTGATTAGCTATTCCAATAGGTAATCATTTATAAACCCTTTTCTGACCAAACCATAACCATATCATATGATCATTTACACAGAGTGAGTATATTGCTATACATGCCACACTCAAAATATACAAGCCATTTTACCGATTTAGGTCTTCGGATAGTGTGAACGAGCCTTCGACCTATCCTGATTCTCAAGCCGGCTTGTCAAAACTACAATGAATGAAAAGGAGGGAGTAAGCATAAATGCTTAGTAAGTTCACATGCAAATAACAAGTAACATGATCATGCAATCCAACATAAACATCATTAAGACACTCATAACATAAGAATACTTACTATCTTACCACAATTTTGTCTTACCAAGTTCTCAACCAAGGATTAAACTCATACCTATCCATTTTCACTTCTTCAACACATTCATCATCGAATCACTTTCGTTTTAAGTATTCTCAATATTCTCTTAGGATTCTCCCGTTGAACACATCGGAATATAATTTCAGATACACGGATAGTGTGCACGCAAGTGCTATACTCATAACTGAATAAGCTCAATAGCTTTTGAAATCTATGTAGCCAAGTTACCATGTAACCCGCCCATAAAGGAACTCAGACTCAACTCAATGAGCTCGGGCGTTCGCATCCATAAGTGAACTCGGACTCAACTCAACGAGCTCAGATGCCTAGTTACATCTCACGAACTTAGACTCAATTCAACGAGTTCGGAACTCAACCATCCTAGTGATATGTCACTTGTACCCTAATATATTCCCAAGGTTCAAATGGGATTCTTTTCAATTACACATTTCCATCACCTTCTTCAGAATATAGAAATCAATACTTGCTAACATCTCATACTTATCAAGTTGTTCACATAATTTGCATATCACCAAATAATAATTTACAAAACATCATATTTCATTATAATAAGTATCATGTCATATAAATAACATTAAAACACTTAAAATAAAAATTATGTTACCTTATTTACACATGAACTTACCTCGATACAAAACTATTAGCAATCGAGCCTATTCTTCGTAAACTTTGTTTTTCCCTCAATCGCGACTTGAATCTCGTTTCTCTTGATCTATAATGCCAAATTAATCTTATTTAATACATATATTCATCAAAACAGCATTTAATATGAACTTTGGAAAATTTACATTTTTTGCGCCTAAACTTTTGCATATTTGCACTTTTGCCCCAAGACTCGGGAATTAAACTTCATCCCTTATTCTTATGTTTTATGACATGCTGATCATTTTTCCCTTCTACGGTAACATCAAATTCACACTCTAACATGTACTTATGACTATTAGGTATTTTTACCGATTAAGCCCTTTTACTCGTTTTCGCTTAAAACTGAGTAGCACAAGTTGTCTAAGATAATTTAAAACCTCATATTCTATCATAAAACACCAAAATACACAAATTTCACCTATGGGTGTTTTTCCAAATATGAACCTTAGGTTGAATTATTGCTAGCATAAGCTAAATCGAGCTACCGGGATTTCAAAAACATAAAAATCATTAAAAACGGGCATAGAAATCACTTACAATCAAGGCTTAAAAGTGTTGAAACCCTAGCTATGGCGGCGAGCAAAATTTGCAGCAACTTATGGAGAAGATGATCATTTTTGTGTTATTTTTCCCATTTTATTTCATTTCATTTTCAAATGACCAAAATGCCTTTCCTTACTAAACTTTCAAAAATTCCATCCATGTCCAATTTTTGTCCATAAACTTAGAAATTGGTCAAATCACTATTTAAGACCTCCTCATTAATATTCCAAAGCAATTTCATACTAAAAACTTCTAGAATGCAAGTTTTGCAAATTATTCAATTTAGTCCCTAATTTCAACTTAAGCACTTTATGCGTAGAATTTCGTCACGAAATTTTCACACAATCATGCAATCATATCATAAACCTCAAAATAATTATAAAATAATTATTTCTATCTCGAATTTGTGGTCACAAAACCACTATTCCGATTAGGCCCTAATTCGGGATATTACAATGGTTGAATTGTACTTATATGCTTTAGCATTTAGCCCAATTGTATTTGGCTTACTAAGCTCTCTATAGCTTACCTATGTGTTTACTGTCTATTTTACAGTTATCGTAGCTACTAAAGGCTCGGGGATAGTCGAGGATTGTCACCACACTATCGATCTCATTTTGGTACTTTTGAAAGTGTACATATTTTAAAGTATGGCATGTATAGGCTAGAAGGTCTATGTATATAAGTTTTGATGTGTATATATTATGCCATAGGATTGGCTAGCAAATGAAATGTTGTATATAGTTTTGGTATTTGGTTGATGGTGCCAAACGATGTATGGTTGTAGTGTTTTATGAGCTAATATGTTTTTGTTATCATGGAGCATGTTTTGAGCATGGAAATTGGTTGGAAATTTTGGTATGAATGTTGTATATTATTTCTTGTAGGATTGGACCCAAAAAAGAGTGGCAAATTTGGCTTAAACCAAGCCTGCTTGGTGCGACACAGTTAGGGGACACGAGGGTGCCTTGTGGTCATGTAAGAAAAGTAGTATTCTCCTAATAACCATACAGTCTTGACACACGGGCGTGTCATATGGCCGTGGGCTAAAGTCAGTAGCTAGCTAAGTATCACATGGTCATAATACATGGGCGTGCCTATTGGCCGTGTAAAAAAGTCAATATAGGACCTATTTTTGGCACAGCTAGTTCACATGGGCGTGTCTAGTGCTCGTGTGTGACACACGGCCTACTCGCATGTGCGTGTGACTTTAACAGTTTGAAAGAATTGGTTGAGTTTTGAAAATTCTAAATGTATTCATTTTAGTTTCGAACCTTTCTTAAATGTATGTTTTAGGTCTCGTAGACCGTATTAATAAATGAATTGTTGGTGAATGCCTCTGTATTAATGATATTTAATATATGTTATTCTGTATTGGTTTGAAATGTTCTATCTATCTGGTAATGCCTCGTAACCCTAATCCGATGTCAGTTACGAGTTAAGGGTGTTACATTTTATTGGTATCAGAGCTATGGTTTAGTCAGTTTTAGGACTACTATAGTGTATGTGAGTCTAGCTATACATGTCATATATCTGAATCTGTGATAGTGTGATGACTCTTGACATTGAAATGTGCTTTTATATAGCAAATAGATCCCACTAGAGCTGTAGCTAACGATGTAGAGAGCAATACGCCTGCTCCCTCGCAAGGGACGGTACAAGCTGATTCTAGACCGGCTACGAGTAGCCGTGATGGTGAGGCTAAGCAAGCCTTCTATCAGATAATGAATGCATGGTTCACCCAATACATTAGAACCAATTCGACTGTACAATAGCCTCCACCCCCGGTTAATCCTCCTCAAACTTCTGATATGCCATGAGTGAATCTGGTACAATTGAGTAGACCACTGGTTGATAAGATTAGAAAGTATGGGGCTGAAGAGTTTTGAGCTACAACGAATGATGATGTTGAGAGAGCCGAATTCTGGTTAGAGAATACAATACGAGTGTTTGATGAAATGTCTCTGAGTCCTAAAGAATGTGTTAAATGTGTCGTTTCACTTCTGAGAGATACGACGTATCATTGGTGAAAAACTTTAATATCTATAGTCCCGAGTGAACGGGTTACTTGGGATTTCTTTCAATCTAAATTTCGAAAGAAATATATCAGTCAGAGATTCATTGATCAGAAACGTAAAGAGTTTCTCGAGCTTAAATAGGACCGTATGTTTGTTACTGAATACGAACGTGAATTTGTGAGATTGAACCAGTATACTCGGGAATGTGTATCGAATGAAGCAATAATGTGCAAAAGATTTGAAGATTTGAAGATGGAAATTAAAGAAATGGTAGTGCTCGTTGAGTGAGCATGTAAAGCTGAGGAATTAAGTAAAGAGAAAAGAAAAGCTAATTCTGAAGCCAGAGATCTTAGAAAGAGATCTTCGAGTAGATCATTTCAGTCTGTGCCAAAGAAATTCTGAGATGATTATAGCCGTTCAAAGGCTGATTTAGTACATTTGAATCGAGATCGAGCTAGATCGCATTCTAATTTCAGAATTCCTGCTACTTCTGTTGCAAGTGTTGAGAATGTTCGATCTGAGAGATCTGAATGTAAACACTATGGTAAAAGACATCCGGGAAATTATAGATTGAATAACCGAGCCTGTTTTCGATGTGGATCTCTGGATCATTTTGTAAAAGATTGTTCTGAACCTGTTGAGCAAGTAAATGTACAGAATCCGAGATTGAGTAATACCTCAGCTAGAGGTAGACCTTCCAGAAATTCGAGAAATACAAGTGGTGGTCAAAGAGCTACTGGGGATACTGTTGTTAGATCTAAGGCCAGAGCACCTGTCAGAGCCTATGCTATCCGAGCTCGTGATGAAGCCTTGTCTCCCGACATGATTACTGATACTTTTACTCTTTATGATACTTCTGTGATTGCATTGATAAACCCTGGATCAACGCATTCTTATATTTGTATGAATTTAGTGCACAGTAAGACTTTGCCTGTAGAGTCTACTGAATTTGTAATTAGAGTATCGAACCCCTTAGGCAAAAGTGTTTTGGTTGATAAAGTTTGTAAGAATTGCCCGTTATTGATTCGAGATATCTGTTTTCCTGCTGATCTGAGGCTTTTGCCTTTCGACGAATTTGATATAATTCTGGGAATGGACTGGTTGACTTTGGACGATGCTATTGTGAATTGTAAACGAAAAGTCATTGATTTAAGGTGTAAGAATGATGAGATAATTCGAATTGAGTCTAGTGATCTAAATGGACTGCCAGCTGTGATATCTGCAATTAAAGCACAGAGATATGTGAAGAAAGGTTGTAAAGCCTACTTAGCTTATGTGTTAGATTCAAAAGTGAATGATAAGAAAGTTGAATCAGTGTCTGTTGTCTATGAATTCTCTGATGTGTTTCCTGAAGAACGACCGGGCTCGCCTCCGATTCGAGAAGTTGAGTTTGGCATTGAATTAGTACCTGGTACTACTCCGATTTCAATAGCTCCGTATAGAATGGCTCCGACCAAGTTAAAGGAATTAAAATCTCAGTTGCAAGAATTGACTGATCGAGGGTTTGCTAGACCGAGTTTTTCACCATGGGGTGCTCCTGTTCTGTTTGTAAAAATGAAAGATGGCACAATGAGAATGTGTATTGATTACCGACAACTTAATAAAGTGACTGTAAAGAACAAACACCCTCTGCCTAGAATTGGTAATTTATTCGATCAGTTGAAAGTTGTTACTATGTTTTCTAAGGTAGATCTGAGATCAGGTTACTACCAGTTGCGAGTAAAGGATTCTGATATTTCAAAAACTACTTTCAGAACGAGGTACGGGCATTATGAATTTTTAGTTATGCCTTTTGGTTTAACGAATGCACCTATTGTATTTATGGATTAAATGAATAGAATTTTCAGACCGTATCTTGATCAATTTGTTGTTGTATTTATTGATGACATATTGATTTATTCATGTGATGAATCTGAACATGCCAAGCATTTGAGAATAGTGCTACAAACTCTGCGAGATAAACAGTTGTATGCAAAGTTTAGTAAATGTGAATTCTGGTTGCAAGAAGTTGGTTTTCTGGGTCATATTGTATCAGCTTCCGGTATCCGAGTTGATCCGAGTAAGATTTCAGCTATTCTGAATTGGAAACCTCCGAGGAATGTTTCTGAAGTCCGCAATTTTCTAGGACTTGTTGGTTACTACAGACAATTTGTAAAAGATTTCTCTGCAATAGCAACTCCGTTGACAAAGTTTTGATCGGTTAAAAACTTTGTTAACTGAAGCTTCCGTACTTGTGCAACCTGAATCAGGTAAAGAATTCATTGTTTATACTAATGCTTTGTTGAATGGACTCGGTTGTATTTTAATGCAAGAGGGAAAAGTTATAGCATATGCCCCGAGACAACTGAAGTCACATGAAAAGAATTATCCGACCCACGACCTCGAGTTAGCTGCTATTGTATTTGCTTTGAAGATCTGGTGTCACTATCTGTTTGGTGAGAAATGTCACGTGTCTTTTGATCATAAAAGTCTGAAGTACTTAATGACGAAAAAAGACTTGAATCTGCGACAGAGAAGATGGTTAGAACTGTTAAAAGATTATGAAATTGTGATTGATTACCATCCGGGAAAAGCAAATGTTGTTGCTGATGCTTTGAGTCAAAAATTGTTATTTGCTTTGAGTGCAATGAATGCTCATTTAGTTCTGTCAGATGATGGTTCAGTTTTAGCTGAATTAAAAGCAAGACCTTTGTTCTTGCAACAGATTATCGAAGCTTAGAAGGTTGATAATGAGATTATGGCTAAACGAACTCAGTGTAATTTTGATTCTGGTTTTGAATTTCGAATAGATGATAATGATTGTCTGAGGTTCACAAATAAACTGTGTTCCAAGAAACCAGATTTGATTCAAACGATTTTGAGTGAAGCTCATAGTAGTAGATTTTTTGTACATCCGGGAAGTACGAAAATGTATAACAATTTGAAACAACTATATTGGTGGCTGGGAATGAAAAGAGATATTTCTTACTTTGTTTCGATATGTTTAATCTGTCAGCAAGTTAAAGCTGAGCACCAAGTACCATTTGGGTTATTACAACCGGTTATGATTCCGGAGTGGAAATGGGATAGAGTGACCATGGATTTTGTTTCGGGTTTGCCCCTGTCTCCGAAAAAGAAAGACGTAATTTGGGTTGTAGTTGATCGTTTGACGAAATCAACTCATTTTATTTCGATTTGGTTTGATTATTTGCTTGATAAGCTAGCTGAGTTGTATATTTCTGATATTGTGAGATTGCATGGTGTGCCATTGTCGATAACGTCAGATAGAGACCCAAGATTTACGTCGTGATTCTAGAAGAAATTGCAAGATGCTCTGGGTACTAAATTGCATTTTAGCACAGCTTTTCATCAGCAAACTGATGGTCAATCAGGACGGATTATTCAGATACTTGAAGATATGTTAAGATGTTGCATTCTCGAGTTTGAAGGTGTGTGGGAACAATATCTACCTTTGATTGAATTCGCTTATAATAATAGTTTTCAATCGAGCATTAAAATGGCATCGTACGAAGCCTTATATGGTAGGAAGTGTAGAACTCCGTTATACTGGTCTGAGCTCAGTGAGAATAAAATTTACGGTATTGATCTGATAAAAGAAACAGAACAGAAAGTGAAAGTAATCCGAGATAGTTTGAAAGCTGCCTCTGATCGTCAGAAATCATATGCAGATTTGAAAAGAAAAGATATCAAATTTAAGGTCGGTGATAAAGTGTTTCTAAAAGATCTCTGTGGAAGAAACTGTTCCGATTTGGCAAAAAGGGCAGTTGAGTCCGAGATTCATTGGACCGTATGAATCATCGAGCGAGTTGGACCGGTTGCTTATAGATTGAGGTTACCATCTGGGTTAGAAAAGATTCATACTGTGTTTCACGTATCAATGCTTCGACGGTACAGATCTGATCCGTCTCATGTGATATCCCCTTCTGAAATTAAGATTCAATCTGATATGACTTACGAAGAAAAACCGATCCGTATTTTTTCCCGCGAGATTAAAGAATTGTGAAACAAGAAGATTCCTCTTGTTAAAGTGATGTGGCATCAACAAGGTGTTGAAGAGGCTACGTGGGATCCCGAGGATACAATGAAACAACAATATCCGAATCTATTTAATGGTAAGATTTTCGGGGACGAAAATCCCTAAGGGGGAGAATTGTAACAGTCTGATTTTCTAGTCGAAATAGTTGTTTCAGGACCACAAATCTGAGTCTGAAAAGTATTTTAATATTATTTTCTGTGTTTGTGATATGTGAATTTACATATGTGAAATTTCTGTGATTTAATTTGTCTGTTTCTATGCTTAATTATGAAAAAGGATTAAATTGCGTAAAGTGTAAAAGTTGAGTGATAGATGTTAAAGCACCTATTTGGCTTGGCTTTTAAAATAAAGGTCCTTGCATGTCAAATATACCATTGATATAGTAAGTGGACAATGTTGGACATGTGTTAGGTGAATGGATAATTTTATAACAAAGGGCAAAATGGGAAAAATGATTATTAAAGTTATAATAATAAAATGAAAACATGAAAGTGGTCATATTATCACCTTGTCCAGCCGAAAATTTAAGAGAAAAAAGAAGCCATTGAAGCTTCAAAGTATTCGGCCATTGCATAAGTGAATAGGTTAGTCCATTTTGCTCAGTTTTTTATAATTTCTACGTTTCTGTGATCGTTGCTTCGTGTTCTTCAAAGCCCATGTCTGAATTTCTATTTCTGTTAAAGATTTCAGGAAATGGAATTGTTGATATCATAAGTTTTGTGATGTTTTTGAATGAATTATGAAGGCTTGGTAGATGGTTCATAAGTTTTGTCTTTGAGTTTTTGGTTAAACTGAGCTATTTGGGTTAAATTTTGAAAATGAGGTTTTGAAGGACTAAATTGTGAATTGAACATGTTGTATGGGCTTATATAGAAGCCATGAAAATTCTGCTTGCCTTTTTTGCAAAAAAATTTTGTATATTGGTGATTTTGTGAAGAATGGACTAAATTGTCAAAGTGTGAAAATGTAAGGGCTAAAATGAAAAGTGCCCTACATATGTGTATATAGATTAAATTAAATGATTGAATGGTTGAATTTGTATTGTATTAGATCAAGAACAAAGAAAATCGGACTTAGATCGAGGAAAGTCTAAAATAGTCGAATAGTCGACTCGTTCCGTACGAAATCCGTCTGAGGTAAGTCAAATTACAATTACGTGTTAATTTGAATAAATTCTGCACATATGAACTGTAATCTATATTGGATGGCCTTGAGTGCCTGATGATTATCTTTAGAGTAAAGTATGATAATATGATAGTATTTGAAAAGCTCTGTATGTTCCTGAGCAAAGTTGACATCTGTCTGAGACATCGTGTAAGACCGTGTCTGGGACACAGGCCTCGATTGAGATTTACGTATAAGACCATGTCTGGGACATCGACATCGTATCTAATTTTGTGTACGACCCTGTCTGGGATAGAGGCATCGATATTGTACTACATGTAAGACCACGTTCGGGACGTCGACATTGTACTTGTTTATGAGAATCTGTATCGTTTCTGAACCGTCTGATGATAGCGTACCAAATTTGAGATTGAGTATATGAAATGTATAACCTATGCAGGTACGTTTGTATCGTACTAAATTTCTGAATATGAAAAACTCTGTCTCTGTGAAATATGTATGGAAATGAAGTATGACATATATGCAAACAAAGGAGCATGATTAAGTTTGTGAATTATTCTATGAAATGGTTATGAATCTATATGGTTGGATTATACTTATATGCTTTAGCATTTAGACCAATTGTATTTGGCTTACTAAGCTCTTTGTAGCTTACTCTGTATGTTTACTGTCTGTTTTACAGTTATCGTAGCTACTAAAGGCTTGGGGATAGTCGAGGATCGTCACCACATTATCGATCTCATTTTGGTAGTTTTGAAAGTGTACATATTTTAAAGTATGGCATGTATAGGCTAGAAGGTCTATGTATATAAGTTTTGATGTGTATATATTATGTCATAGGAGTTGGTTAGCAAATGAAATGTTGTATATGGTTTTGGTATTTGGTTGATGGTGCCAAATGATGTATGGTTGTAGTGTTTTATGAGCTAATATGTTTTTGTTATAATGGAGCATGTTTTGAGCATGGAAATTGGTTGGAAATTTTGGTATGAATGTTGTATATTATTGCTTGTAGGATTGGACCCAAAAAGGGGTGGCAAATTTGGATTAAACCAAGCCTGCTTGGTGCCACACGGTCAGGGGACACGGGCGTGCCTTGTGGTCGTGTAAGAAAAGCAATATTCTTCTTAGAACCACACGGTCTTGACACACAGGCGTGTCATATGGTCGTGGTCTAAAGTCAGTATCTAGGTAAGTATCACACGGCCATAGTACACGAGCGTGCCTATTGGCCGTGTGAAAAAGTCAGTATAGGACCTGTTTTTGGCACGGCTGGTTCACATGGGCGTGTCTAGTGCCCGTGTGTGACACACGGCCTACTCGCATGGGCGCGTGACTTTAACAGTTTGAAAGAATTGGTTGAGTTCTGAAAATTCTAAATGTATTCATTTTAGTTCCGACCTTTCTTAAATGTATGTTTTAGGTCTCGTAAACCGTATTAATAAATGAATTGTTGATGAATGCCTCTGCATTAATGATATTTAATATATGTTATTCTATATTTGTCTGAAATGTTCTGTCTGTCTGTCTGGTAATGCCTCGTAACCCTAACTCAATGTCGGTTACGGGTTAGGGGTGTTACAGACTACTTTGCATTCATATAATAACTTACAATGTTAGCCATTTTTCATGGCCTTATACAAAATGAGTCAAATATTGGAGCAAGCCAACACATTTGGCCCCAAAACAATGTATAACCTATACATGCCATAATCAAAATTTAAGAACTAATTATACCAAGTGCTTCAAATGATAGTGTGATCGATGCCTCCGACGTCCGTTGATCCACGAGCTAATTAGGCGACACTATAAGAACATCGAAAGAAATGGGGTAAGCATAAAGCTTAGTAAGTTGCATGAAAATAAATATAACAACTTTACTATTCATCATCATGCTCATAAAACAAAAGTAGGCATAAGCACAACTTACTCGTCCCTATCCAATAATTCACATAGCATATACTAAGCTCACATCTCATACATTTCAAATAGGTACCTGTACCACTCACAACATGGTTATACTTTTCTTATTTAACCAAATTTGTAACTCTCACCGTTGAACCATTTGAAATACTGTCGGATGTTTACTAAGCCTCAAACATAAGGTATAATGCCGATGCCATGTCCCAGACATGGTCTTACACTGGCTCATCCATTAAGTTGATGCCATGTCCCAGACATGGTCTTACACTGACTCTCACATATCCGTGCTGAAGCCATGTCCCAGACATGGTCTTACACTGACACATCTTGTAGCCGATACATGTCCCAGACATGTCATACACTGGCTTACATCTCGAGGCCGATGCATGTCCCAGACATATCTTACACTAGCACTCAATTAACCTGAATGTCATGGCATGAATATCTGATTTATTTCCTAAGTTTCAAACGGGAGTTCTACTATCTCAATATTCATCATACATAATTATTTCCACAAACAAGCATTTTATGTTATATCAATTCAAACACATATAATAACAATGTAGTTGCATTATTTACATACAACTTACCTCGGATTACAAATGTAAATGACTAGCTCGACTTAGTCCACTTGTTTCGCTTTTTCCCAGTCTAGGCCTGGATTTTGTAATTCTTGATCTAAAATGATAGAAACTCATTTATATCATCAATAAATTACTCTAGACACTCGAAAATTCATAATTGGGCAAAATGACCGTTTTGACCCTAGACTTTCACAAAATGACCATTTTACCCCTAGGTCCGAAAATCAATTTTTATCACATTTTCTCACTAACCAAGCCTAGCCAATCACTTTTTATACTAACAGTAGCCCACAATTCACATTATTCACACATTTATCAACTATTTTACAACTTCTGCAAAATGGTCCTTAGTTAGGGTTTTCACGGAAACTACTTCACAAAAGTTGTTTATTACACTACCATAACTCATTTTCTTCCATAAAATTTTAGAAAACAATTTAAATACAATCATGGTAAAACCCTAGACTTTCAACCATTTTGCAAAATATTCCCCTCATTTGAAAGCTCATGTTACAAGGGTTCTAAAAGTATAAAAATCATCAAGAAAAACCATCAAGATCACTTACTTGTAGAGAGATTAAGTGGCTAGAATTTTGAAGCTTCCAAAACCCTCCCATGGCAGATATTTTTGGTCAAGAAGAAGATGGGGAAAGGGATGATATCATCCAATGTTTATTTTCTTTTCTTTTTAGTCAAATAAGTCACCAACTTCACCTAATATTTGACTAAGTTAAAATCCTTGTCTCATGGTCGGTGAAGCACTATTTTAAGGCCAAATTTCACTTTAAAGACACCCAATTTCTGGTACATGGCAATTTAACTCCCTTAGCTATCAAATTAAAACTTTTGAACTTTATGCGATTTAGGCGATTAAGCTCACAAACGCTAAAATTAATTCACCAAAATTTTCATGCATCATTATAAACATGCCATCACACATAAAATAATATTAAAAATAGTTTCTCTGACCTTGGTTTAGTGGTTTTGAAACCACTATTCCGGCTAGGCCCTAAATCGGGCTGTTACAGGTTAGGAGAGAGAAACCCCCGATAAACAAAATACGAAAACAAAGGGCCGAAGAATTTTGGGCCAATATTGATGATGACCCAGAAAGAGCAGAGTTTTGGTTGGAAAATACCATTAGGGTATTTGATGAGCTATCGTGCACGCCTGAGGAGTGCGTAAAGTGCACAGTGTCACTCTTACGAGACTCGGCCTACCGATGGTGGAATACTCTCGTGCCCGTTGTACCGAGAGAGAGGATAACTTGGGAATTCTTCTAGGAAGAGTTCTGGAAGAAGTACATTAGCCAGAGGTTTATAGACGAGAAAAGGAAAGAATTCTTAGAGCTAAAGCAAGGCCGTATGACAGTGACAGAATATGAACGCAAGTTCGTGAGGCTTAGCAAATATACGCAGGAATGCGTATCTACTGAAGTCGTCATGTGTAAGAGGTTTGAAAATGGTCTGAATGAAAAAATTCGTTTATTAGTTGGTATCCTAGAGTTGAAGGAGTTTGTGGTACTGGTTGAAAGAGCTTGCAAGGTCGAGGAGTTAGCCAAAGAGAAGAGAAAAGCAGATATCGAGTCCTGAGACTCAAGGAAAAGATAGATGGGGAAATCACAGCAGACCTCATCTAAGAGATCGAGAAAGTTTCCTACTCGATCAAACGCGTCAGTGGGGTTCTCGAACAAGAGCAAGAATAAGCAGTACGCGGTAACAAAAGCCCAAACTACTTCTATTGTGAGTGTTGGTAGTGCTAGCCCGAATAGACCAAAATCTTCACAGTGCGACAGACGTCATTTTGGTGAATGCCGAGGAAATGAAAAGGGCTATTTTAAATGTGGGTCATTGGACCATTTTATTCGTAGCTGTCCCGAGATGGTCGAGAAGGATAAGGATCAAAGCGTGAGATCGGGTAACGCTCCTTTAACGGTAGACAACATAAAAACCTAGGAAGTAGAGCTAGTAGTAGAAGTGCACCTAGAGATGCTACTGTTAGGTCCGAGGGTAAAGCGCCTGCAAGGACTTACGCTATACGTGCCCGTGAAGAGGCAGAGTCTCCCGATGTGATCACGGGTACTTTTTCTATCCCTGATATACCTATTGTTGCTTTAATAGACCCGGAGTCTACCCACTATTATATTTGTATGGAATTGATACCCCGTATGAACATGCTAGTAGAGTCCACTGAATTTGTGGTAAAAGTGTCCAACCCTTTAGGTAAACATGTGCTAGTGGACCAAGTGTGTAGAAATTGTCCTTTGACAATTAGAGGTTATTGTTTTCCGACTAACTTGATGTTATTGTCGTTTAATGAATTTGATGTAATCCTTGGGGTGGATTGGTTGACTTTTCATAGTGTTCTAGTAGACTGTGGGAGAAAAGTTATTGAGTTGAAGTGTGAAAATGGGGATGTTCTTTGGGTTGAATCGGGTAGAATGGATAACTTGCCCATGGTGATATCATCATTTACGACAATGAGATATTTGAGAAAAGGATATGAGGCTTATCTCACTTTTGTGCTGAATACTCAAGCATCTGAGTCAAAGATTGAATTCGTACTAGTAGTTTGTGAGTTTGCAGATGTGTTTCCAGAAGAATTACCCAGATTACCTCCCGTGAGGGAAGTTGAATTTGGAATCGAGTTAGTCCCCGATACGGTACCCATCTCGATTGCTCTAAATAGAATGGATCCTACAGAGTTAAAGGAGTTGGAAGTTCAACTACAAGAGTTAACTGATAAGGGTTTTGCAAAACTGAGTTTTTCTCCGTGGGCTGCTTCGTACTATTTGTGAAAAAGGATGGATCAATGAGATTATGCATAGACTACTGACAGCTCAACAAGGTGACTGTGAAGAACAATTATCCATTGCCAAAGATTGATGATTTATTCAATCAATTGAAGGGAGCCACCATGTTTTCTAAGATCGACTTAAGGTCTGGCTACTACCAGCTAAGGGTTAAGGAGTAAGATGTGCCGAAAACCGCGTTTAGGACGAGGTATGGGAACTATGAGTTTCTTGTTATGCCCTTCGGTTTAACAAATGCCCCTGCGGTGTTTATGGATTTGATGAACTACATTTTTCGGCCGTATTTAGATAAGTTTGTGGTGGTTTTTATCTGCGACATACTGATTTACTCACGTGATGAGAGTGGACACGCGGAGCATCTGAGAAAGGTTTTACAAACCTTGAGAGATAAGAAGTTATATGCCAAGTTCAATAAGAGTGAATTTTGGCTTAAAGAGGTCAAATTCTTGGGCATGTTGTGTCGGGAGATGGAATTAGAGTTGACCCAAGCAAGATCTCGGCTATTGTTGAGTGGAAATCGCAAAGGAATGTGACAGAAGTTCAAAGCTTTCTGGGTTTAGCTAGGCACTATAGAAGATTCGTAAATGGATTCTCTATGATAGCTACTCTGATGACAAGGTTGTTACAAAAGGATGTCAAGTTCGAATGGACAGAGAAGTGCCAACAGAGTTTTGAGAAATTAAAGGCTTTGTTGACCAAGGCTCCAGTTTTGGTGCAACCAGAATCGGGGAAAAAATTCATGGTATATAGAGACGCCTCCTTAAATGGATTGGGGTGCGTGCTCATGTAAGAAGGCAAAGTGGTAGCATATGCCTCGAGACAGCTAAAGCCACACGAGAAGAATTACCCGACGCACGATTTAGAGTTGGCCTCCATTGTGTTCGCATTGAAAATTTGGAGACACCATTTGTACTGCAAGAGAAGCCGAGTGTTCACTGACCATAAGAGTATAAAGTATTTGATGACTTAAAAAGAGCTGAATTTACGGCAACAAAAGTGGTTGGAGTTGATAAAGCATTACAAGTTGGTGATTGAATACCACCCCGGAAGGGTGAATGCAGTCACTGATGCTTTGAGTAGGAAATCATCGTTCGCCCTGAGGGCTATGAATACTCAGCTGACCGTGATTGATGATGGCTCGATTCTAGCCGAGATGAGAGCTAGACCGATGTTCCTTCAAGATATATGCGAAGCTTAGAAAGGTAATAAGGACGTGCAAGCTAAGATGGCTTAGTGTGAGACGGGAAATGAATTAGAATTTCGTATGATACCGATGGGTGTATAATTTACCGAGATAGGATTTTTGTACCCAAGGACAATGAGCTTATTTAAAAGATTTTACAAGAGGTGCATAGTGGTTGCTTGTTTATCCATCCGGGTAGTGTGAAAATGTATAATGACTTTAAGAAAATGTACTGGTGGTTGGGGATGAAAAGAGACATTTCTGAGTTTGTTTCTAAGTGTCTAGTTTGTCAACAAGTGAAGGCCAAACACTAAGTACCCTCGGGTTTACTTGAGCCTGTGATGGTTCCCGAGTGGAAATGGGACTGAGTAACCATGGATTTTGTGTCGGGGTTGCCTTTGACACCAAGGAAAAAGGATCCAGTTTGGGTCGTTGTTGATAGATTTACTAAGTCAGCACATTTTATACCGGTGTGTACCTACTTTTCCCTTGAGAAATTGGCTGATCTACAAGTTTTCGAGATCGTGAGACTTCATGGAGTACCTTTATCGATCATTTTGGATAGAGATCCGAGGTTTACCCTACAGTTTTAGAAGAAGTTGCAAGAGGCATTGGGAACAAAATTGAATTTTAGTACAGCATTTCACCTGCAAACCGATAGTCAGTCAGAGAGAGTCATTTAGACCTTAGAAGATATATTGCGATGTTGTGTTCTCAAGTTCCAAGGCAGCTGGGAAAAGTATTTGCCGCTAGTTGAATTCGCCTATAATAATAGTTATCAGTCGAGTTTGAAAATGGCACCCTATGAGGCTTTGTATAGGCGTAAGTGTCGAACACTCTTCTATTGGACAGAACTTAAAGAGAATCAAATTCACGGGGTTGACTTAGTTAGAGAGACTGAAGAAAAGGTTAAGGTGATTTGTGATTGCCTGAGAGTCGCATCGGATAGGTAGAAATCCTATGCGAATTTGAAACAAAAAGAGATCGAGTTTCAAGTTGGTGATAAGGTGTTTTTGAAGGTATCTCCATAGAGGAAAGTCCTCAGATTCGGTAGAAAGGGCAAGCTGACTCCTCGATTCATATGACCTTATGAGATTACCGAGAGAGTAGGGCCTATTGCCTACTGATTGGCCTTGCCCTAAGAATTAGAAAAGATTCATGACGTGTTTCACGTGTCCATGTTACATCGATATAAATCGGATCCTTCGCATTTGATCGCGCCAACAGAGGTTGAGATTAGCTCAGAGCTGGTTAAGATTTTTGCTCGGGAGGTCAAACAATTAAGGAATAAAAGTATAGCACTCATGAAAGTTTTGTGGCATAGACATGGAGTCGAGAAAGCCACATGAGAACCCGAGGAGACCATAAGAGACCAATACCCAAATTTGTTCACCGGTAAGATTTTCAAGGACGAAAATCCCTAAGGAAGGAGAATTATAACAGCCCAATTTTGGGCTCAATCAGAGCGGTGGTTTTGAGACCACCAATTAAAAGTTAGAGAAATTATTTTATTATTTTAGAGTTATAGCATGTTTATATTAGTGCATGAAATATTTGGTGAAATAATTTTAGCGTTTGTGGGCTTAATTGTGAAAAAAGACTAAATCGCATAAAGTGCAAAAGTCTTAATTTGACAGCTAAGGGGGTTAACTTGTCATGTATCATAAGTTGGGGGTCTTTAAAGGGAAAATAGACCCTTAGATTATAGCTTGGCCGACCATGAGACAAAGAATTAAGGTAGTCAAATGTTAGGTAAAAATTTGGTGGCTTATTTGACCAAAAAGAAATAAAATAAAAGAAAGATGATATCATCTTTTTCACCATTTCTTCTCCACTGAAAATTCAACCATTGTAGGGGTTTGAATGCTTGAAAATTTCAACAACTTGTAACCCTCTCAAGTAAAATAAAAGAAAGATGATTTATGTATTTTTAGAACCCTTATAGCATGAGCTTTCAAATGAGGGGACTATTTTCCAAAACGGTTGAAAGTCTAGGGTTTCACCATGAGAGTTTTCATGTTGTTTTCTAAAATTTTATGGAAGAAAATGAATCATGGTTGTGAAATAAGAACTTTTTGTGCTAGGACCTCTCATGAAAACCCTAATAGGACCATTTTGTAAAGTTTGTAAAATAGATAGTAATGTTGTGAAATACTGGAAATTCTAGGTTGTCATAAGAGAGATAAATGGTCGATTAGGCTTGACTAATAAGGAAACTCGATAAAAATTGATTTTCAGGCCTAAGGGTAAAATGGTCATTTTGTGAAAGTCTTGGGGCAAAATGGTAAATTTTCCAAAAATGTGAATTGTTGCTTGAGTAAATTATCTAGTGATTAAATGGATGAATTTTTATTATTTTAGATCAAGAAATACAACATTCGAACCTAGACCGGGGGAAAGCCAAGCAAGTAGACAAAAACTGACTAGTCGCCGAGGTAAGTTGTATGTTAATAATGCAACTATATCTTTATGATGTGTAATTGAGTTGATATGACATAAATTGTCTTGATTTTGAATATGAGAATACATGCTGAGAAATTTACGTAGTAAAGACTTTCGTTGAACATTCGGAATAGACTTAGATATTTGTACCGTGATAATCGGTGATATGTGTGCTAGTGTAAGACATGTCTGGGACATGCATTAGCCACAATATGAGAGCTAGTGTAAGACATGTCTCGGACATGCATCGGCATTGAGACGAGAGGTAGTGTAAGACCTATCTGGGACATGCATCGGCCCCGCGATATACAAGCTAGTGTAAGACCTATCTGAGACATGGCGTCAACTTGTTGTGTGTCAGTGTAAGACCTGTCTAGGACATGGCATCGACATCGATAGATGAAATCCAGTGTAAGACTTGTCTGGGACATGGCATCGGCCTCGCTATATGAAAGCTAGTGTAAGACCGTGTCCGGGACATGGCACCGGCGTCTTAACCCATGTTAGGGCTATTGAGTATCCGGTAGAATTCCAAATGGTTCAACGAAAGATTTATGATTTTATATCGAGATGAAAAAAGTTATGATCATGTGATGAATGGTACAGGTACCTATATTAAATGTAATGGATGACGATGAGTAAGTTGTACCTTTGTCTATTTATGGTATTCATGAATTAGCTATGAAAGGTTATGAGCATATTGTTTATAATGATTAGTTGATGTTTATTTTCATACAACTTACTAAGCTTTATGCTTACCCTATTTTTCCATTTTCTTATAGTGTCACCAAAGTAGCTCGAGGATCCTTGCCTACGTCGGAGAAGCCAGTCACACTATCATCTGAAGCACGTGGTATAGTTAGATCTTTTATTGTTGATTATGGCATGTATAGGACCCTTTTGTTTTGTTTTAGTGTCACATTGTTTTGGGCCAAATGTGTTGGCTTGTTTAATATTTGACTCATTTTGTACAAGGCCATGAAAAATGGCTAATATTGAAAGTTATTATATGAATGCAAAGTAGTCTTTCATGAATGAGAAATTGTTGGTATGGTTGAATACATGAATTGTATATAGACTTTAGCTATGGTTGTTGTTATATTGTGTTTCAGGGTGGCAAAGGGCTTGATAGATAGCCCTATATTGTCCACACAGGTAGACACATGGGCGTATGCCTAGACCATGTGAAACACACGACCAACCCCATGGGCGTGTTGTCTGGCCGTGTGTCCCTTGCATGTAAAAGTGTCAAGTCAGTATGTATAATAGTAAACACACAGGCAGAGGCACGGTTGTGTGTCTCAACTGTGTGGAGGACACAGCCTTTGGCTAGGGGCGTGTGCCTCAGCAGTGTGCCTTAAATTGGATGCTGATGTCAAAAACAGAATGTCAAGGTTTTTAGACATAGGCTAGGACACAAGCATGTCATGGCAGTGTGAGGGACACTGGCCATAGACACGAGCGTGTGTCAGGCCGTATGAAAACCCCTATAGGTTCAAATTTAGAATTTAATTCACACGGGTATTGGACACGGGCATGTCCCTAAATGCTTAGGCCGTGTGTATGTCACACGGGCCATCAACACGGCCATGTTGTAATGACCACAGGGGCATGTTGCCCTTCCACACGGGTGTTTGCCCTATTACAAGAGTTATTTTTATTTCATCGGTTTAAGGACTCAAGTTGGTTCCAAATGGTTTCCAATGAAAGTTTGAGGCCTCGTAGGCCCACATTAAAGAGTTTAAACAAAGTTCGAAAGAGCTTTAAATTTTGATTAAGTCTTGGTGACTTGGAAATGATTGTATGTATGTGACTAAGTATGGTAATGCCTCGTGCCCAGTCCCAGCCTCGAACTTGGGTAAGGTGTGTTACATGTCCCTAGATGCTTAGGCTGTATGTGTCACACTGGCCATTAGCACGGCCATGTTATAATGACCACACTGGTGTATTGCCATTCCACACGGGTATGTGCCTTGTTTCATGAGTTATTTTTCTAAAGTTAGCTAAAGGACCTGGGTTAGTCCCGAATGGTTTCCAATGGATGTTTGGGGCCTTGTAGGCCTATATTAAAGAGTTTAGACAAAGTTCGAAAAGGTTTTAAATTTGATCAAACCTTGATTATTTGGAAACATTGAAAATGCATGTGTTTAAGTTTAGTAATGCCTCATATTCCGTCCTGATGTAGGGCACGGGTGTGGGGTGTTACATTTAGTGGTATCAGAGTTATGGTTTAGTCGGTTCTCGAACTAACCTAGAATGTGTATGAGTCTAGCTATACATGCCATCGATAAATTGTGATAGTGTGATTGCTCCTGATTTTGTTATTATGTTTTCTTATAGTAATGGATCCCAATCGAACTATGGCGGATGATGTACAAATTAATGCACCAGCTCCTACTGAAGGGGTGGTGCCATTCGATAATCGACCTCCCACGATTAGTCAGGCAGGGGGAGAAGGGGCTCGAGAAGCCTTTCTCCATTTAAAGAATGAATGGTACATGGAGTTTGTCTGAGCGAACTCCAATGCTCAACCCCCTCCACCTCCCCCTACTCCTCAACCGGTCCCTGTAGCACCCCAAGGTATGGATTTTGTGAGATTAAATAGACCCTCAGTGGATAAGATCCTAAAGCATGACACCGAGGAATTTCGTGCTAATAAAGATGATGATCCCGAAAGGGCAGAGTTCTGGCTTGAGGATACCATCAGGGTATTCGATGAATTATCTTGTACTTCCGAAGAATGCTTGAAGTTTGCCATATCCTTGTTGAGGGACTTGGCACACCACTGGTGGAAAACGTTAGTTTCAATGGTACCTTACGAGAGAGTCACATGGGAATTCTTTCAAGAATAATTCTGAAAGAAATATATTAGTGAGAGATTCATGGGTTAAAAGTGTAAGGAGTTTCTTGACTTGAAGCAGGGCCACGTGACAGTTACTGAATATGATAAGGAGTTCGTCTGACTTAGTAAGTATGCTCGGGAGAGTGTGTCTTCCGAAGCTAAGATGTGTCGAAGGTTTGAGGACAGACATAATGAGGATATTAGGTTGTCAGTGGCTGTCCTTGAATTGAAGGAGTTTGTAGTGCTTGTTAATCAGGCATGTAAAGCCGAGGAGTTGATCAAAGAAAAGAAGAAAACCGAGGCTGAGACTAGAGATACAAGGAAGAGGCATGCAAGCAAGTCATTTTTGTCTCAGTCTAAGAAACCTAGAGATGTTTACTCTCCTTCTCATGTGTCAGCTAGACACTCGTACGGAGATCGTAAGAAGCAAGATTCGAGTTTTAAATCTCGGGCTACATCAGTGGCTAGTGTGGGTAATGTCAGATCTTCTCGACTAGAGTGCCAGCATTGTGGTAGAAGTCATTTCGGCAAGTGTAGAAGAAACGATGGATCCTGTTTCTAATGTGGTTCTCGAGACCATTTTATCAAGGATTGCCCCGAGAGGAACGAGAAAGAAAATTTTCAAAGTGTAAGGCCAAGTGGCTCAAATTCTAAAGGAAAACCTCAAAGGAATGTCGGAATTGGGGCTAGTAGCAAGAATGTGATGAGAGATACCACAATGAGATCAGAAGCTACAACTCTGGCTAGAACCTATGCCATACATGCGCATGAAGATGCATCTTCACCCGATGTGATCACCGGTACATTTTCTCTCTACGATAATACTATTATTGCTTTGATTGCCCTTGGTTCTACTCATTCGTATGTGTGCATCAAATTGGTGTCTAGCATGAACATACCTGTTAAGTCTACGGAGTTTATGATTAAAGTGTCGAACCCTCTAGGCAAGCATGTAATAGTTGATAAAGTATGCAAGAAATGTCCTTTGATAGTTAGAGGTCACTATTTTCTGGTCGATTTGATGTTGTTACCATTCAATGAGTTTGATGTCATTTTGGGTATGGACTGGTTGACACTCCATGATGCTATAGTAAATTATAGGCAAAAGGTTATTAAATTGAAATGCGAAAATGTTGAAACTCTTTGGGTTAAATCAGATGAATCGGAGAACTTGCCTACTGTGATATCCTCAACGTCTGCCCATAAATGTCTGAGAAAAGGTTGTAAGGCTTATTTGGCTTTTGTAATGAATACTAAGGAGTCTGAGTTAAGGGTTGAATCAGTGCCAGTTGTAGGTGAATATGTGGATGTCTTTCCGAAAGAATTGCCCGAGTTACCCCCTAATAGAGAAGTTGAATTTGGTATAGAGCTAATGCTAGAGACACTGCCTATTTAGATTGCTCCGTATCGGATGGCTCCGACTGAGTTGAAAGAATTAAAGTTACAATTGCAAGAGTTGATCGACAAAGGTTTTGTGAGAC
This sequence comes from Gossypium hirsutum, assembly GCF_007990345.1. Classification (NCBI taxonomy): domain Eukaryota; kingdom Viridiplantae; phylum Streptophyta; class Magnoliopsida; order Malvales; family Malvaceae; genus Gossypium; species Gossypium hirsutum. The sequence goes on along the minus strand of NC_053431.1, from coordinate 41,245,705 downwards.
CAAGCTTTTCACCATGGGGTGCTCCTATGCTATTTGTGAAAAAGAAAGATGGATCCATGAGGTTGTGCATAGATTACTGGCAGTTAAATAAGATGACAATCAAGAATAAATATCCGTTGCCGCGGATTGACGACTTGTTTGATCAATTGAAAGGAGCAGCATGGGTTTCTAAGGTAGACTTGAGATTCGGCAACTACCAACTGAGAGTTAAAGAGTCAGATGAGCCTAAGACTGCTTTTAGGACGAGGTATGGTCACTACGAGTTCCTCGTCATGCCTTTTGGGTTAACAAATGCTCCCGTCATGTTTATAGATTTAATAAATAGAATATTTTGGCCATATTGACATAAGTTTGTGTAACACCCCTATAACCCGTATCCGTCGTCGGAGTGGGTTATGAAGAGTTACTAATCCAAAACTCAACATTTGTACATTCACATTTACATAAGTTCGTTAGAAATTATAGGCATAGCCAATCACAATCAAAGATCGAAATTCAAACTTATACCGGCATTCAAAAGTTGCCATATTCACATGGCTTATATACAAAGAAATCTCAAAATATCATTCACTTAAGTCTATTCTATACATGCCATACTAGCTCCAAAATATAGTAGTACCAAAATGATAGATAGTGTGACGAGTTACTGATGATCCCCTCCCGAGTAGGTGACTGGAGTCAACAATCTATAAAACAGAGAAACGTAACAAACAGAGTAAGCTTTCATAGGCTTAGTAAGTTTTAAGCAATGCAAACAATTAAACTCAATTATAATTCAATCATTCAATTTCTCAAGAGGCCATTTTCTAGGTATATTGTCATTTGGCCGAATATACACAAGAGCATAATGCAAAATTAGCATTCTTATTTCTCTTAAACTAAATGCATATATCATAAATAAATCAAATACTTTCACATCTTGACCAAATGTATCATGATCATAGATATAATTATAACATTTACTCACATAAGTATCACATTATACACTTATTATTCAATTCCAATAAAGTTCACATATAAATACATAATACGTACCTGGCCAACTTAACTTATTGAATGTATTCATTTGTTGTTCTAACACGAGGTATCTTAGTCTTAGACTTAAATCAAATCACCGGCATTTAGCCTACTAGGTTTTAAACCCGAGTTCATTCACCGGCATTTCGCCTGCTAGGCTTGAAGCCCGATATCATTTCACCGGCATTGTAGCCTGCTAGGCTCGAAGGCCCGAATAGTATTTCACCGGCATTGTAGCCTGCTAGGCTGAAAGGCCCGAATATTACTGTACGATATTCAAATCAACAAGTTTCATATAAAATCACACCAATTTAGGCACAAACATAATTCGAATATATCATCCTACATTTATTCACATTTATTTCATTTCATCATTCACACTTATCATTTGGTAGTTTACACATAACATCTCACTCATATTCATCTATCACTTATTATTTGATCATAAAAACATCACATTTTAATTCCATATTATAATTGCCATTCGGCCATATACATATATTACAAGTAATACTTAATTCTCATAATATGTAATGTCATTATCGAATATTATTTATGTTTATCTACTTAAAACTTACCTCGAATATTTTTGAACAATCTCAGATCTGCTATTCAACTACTTTCTCTTTTCCCTTGTCCAACCTTGGTTCTCTTTGCTCTTGAGCTAATTCAAACAAAAATTTAACTTATTAAAGTCCCACCATGCTAGCTTATGGCCGAAAATAACAAGAAATTTAATAGGTCATATAGCTACTTTTAGCTCAAATACAAAATGGTCATACACATTTTTAATCAAATTAAGCAATTTAATACAATTTATTTAACATTTCCTTATGTACACCTTTATGACTGAATACACCTATCAATTAAGTAACTTACCTTAACACATAACCCACAGAGCCAAAGTACATATAACCCTAATGACTGAATATGTATATCATCAAAGTTCCTATGATTTAACCCTTAAACTTCATAGCCGAATATTCATTGTATATCTAGCTCACATACACAAACACAAAACTCATATGGCTTATTATATTTTCATATACATATCTCACCCATATAGCCGAATATATAATTCATCAAATAGATATTTATTCACGTTCCCTTAACACATATTGATCAATTAATCCTTGCATTAGCCTTTGACACATTCGGTCATTAAAGTAATAACCTATTTAACATTCAAGCATTTTATACTAAAATTCCTCCCAAGGTCGAATTCATATACAACCTTTAATACTCATACAAATTTTATATTTTAAATAATTTATATACACCATTAACCTAATATCAATTAACTAAGCACTTTAACAAATTTTCTTTAACTATACACACATTCAGCAATGACAATGACAATTTAACAAACCTTAAATCCAACTTATAATTGTGCATATCTCATTCAAAGCATCCACTCCAATTTATCATCTAATCATCCATAGCCGAATACACATTTTTCTTTCATTCATTCTTAACAAAAATTTTATCAAGCTTAAATCTCCATTCTATCATTTTAAAATGCAAACATTACTCAAATGTTATTTAAGTTCACATTCGGCAACTGCACATACACACAAGCCGATTTTCCTATCATCTAAACCACCTATATGAACATTAAACTAGCTCAAACTTCACCCATCCACAATTACTCATTAAAACATAAAGACAACAACCATTCCCTTCAAATTCTTCCATAGCTGATTACTCATATCACCACACAAAATTCAAAATTTTGACATGGGCTAAGTAAGGGACTTAGTAATTAGCTTAAAATATGCTAAAATCTCAAAAACTAACATGAATTTCTTACCTCAATTCCACTTAAAGGTGACCGAATGGCTATCTCCCTTTTCTTCTTTAAGATTCGGCTAAGCTAAGGAAAAAGATGAACCAAAACATTTTATTTTTCTTTTTATCATCTATTCTTATTTTAATTAATTTTTATTTCATAATTTAAGCCATTAACTATTATAATATTAATATATAATGCATATATGGCTATTCAACCATCATCATGGCCGGCCACTTACTTAAAAATAGGGAATTTGACATACAAATCCCCATATTTTAAGCCATGCAATATTTGACCACTACACTTCAACCTATCACAATTTCAATATTTATCACAGAAGTCCTTTTTAATTAATTCACATCTAAATGACAAAATCAAAGCATGAAATTTTCACACATACACTTTCACTTATAATAGGCATAGAATATAACATTTAATTATTTTTGTGACTCGGTTTCGTCATCCCGAAACCACTTCTCGACTAGGGTCAAATTAGGGCTGTCACAGTTTGTGGTTGTATTTATCGATGATATTCTAATCTATTCTAGAGATAAGGTAGAACATGTTGAACACTTGAGAACCATTCTGCAGACTCTGAGAGACAATCAGTTGTATGTCAAGTTTAGTAAAAGTGCATTTTGGCTTCGAGAAGTCAGATTTTTGGGTCACACTGTCTCGAGTGATGGCATTAAGGTTGATCCCAGCAAGGTTTCTGCTATTGTTGAATGGAAACCACCAAATAATGTAACCAAGGTTAAAAGCTTTTTGGGTTTGGCTAGTTATTACAGGTAATTTATAAAGGAATTCTCCATGATTGCTACTCCTATGAAGAGGTTGCTACAAAAAGAAGTTAAGTTTAACTAGTCGGATAAGTGTCAGCAGAGTTTCGAGAAGTTGAAAAAGTTGTTGACTGAGGCTCCAATATTAGTACAACCTGAATCAGGAAAAGATTTCTTGATTTATAATGATGCTTCTCTAAATGGCTTGGGATGCTTACTTATGCAGAAAGGCAAAGTTATAGCTTATGCCTGGAGACAATTGAAACCTCACAAGAAGAATTATTTGAAACATGACCTAGAGTTGGTCGCCATAGTGTTTGCCTTAAAGATCTGGCGGCATTATTTGTTCGGAGAGATATGCTATGTATCACTGATCATAAAAGTCTTAAGTACTTGATGACTCAAAAGGATATAAATCTTAGACAACGGAGGTGGTTGGAACTATTAAAAGATTATGAGTTGATTATCGACTAACATCCGGGTAAGGCGAACGTGGTCACAGATGCATTGAGTAGAAAATCATTATTTGCACTGAGAGCAATGAACGACCATTTGGCATTGTTAGAGGATGGTTCAATTCTAGCCGAGTTAAAAGCTAGATCGACATCTCTCCAAGAAATTTGTGAAGTTCAGATGAGTGACAGTGAATTGCTAGCCAAGAGAACACAGTGTGAATCGGGTTTTGAATCAGATTTTTGGATTGATTCCGATGGTTACTTAAGGTTCTAGAGTAGGATTTGTGTTCCTAAGGACATTGGTTGATTCGAAAATTTTACTTGAGGCACATAGTGGTTGTTTGTCAGTACACCCTAGAAGTACGAAATGTATAATGATACGAAGAAAATGTATTGGTAGCCGGGGATGAAAAGGGGAATTTCGGAGTTTGTGTCAAAATGCTTAGTATGCCAACAAGTGAAAGCCGAACACCAAGTACCTTCGGGTTTACTTCAACCTACCATGGTCTCCAAGTGGAAGTGGGATCAAATTACTATAGACTTTGTGACGGGTTTGCCGGTAACTCCGAGGAAGAAAGATGTCGTATGGGTTATGGTTGACCAATTGATAAAGTCAACTCACTTTATCCTGGTGCGAATGGACTTTTCACTTGATAAGCTTGCTGACTTATACATTTCCGAGATTGTGAGGCTTCATGGAGTACCTTTGTCGATTATTTCGGATAGAGATCCAAGATTCACTTTGTGGTTCTAGAAAATGTTGCAAGAGGCTTTGGGTACAAAGTTAAACTTTAGTACCGCTTTCCATCCTCAAACTGACAGCCAGTCTGAGTGAGTAATTCAAATTCTTGAAGATATGTTGCGGCATTATGTTCTTGAGTTTCAAGGTAGTTGGGAAAAGTATTTACCTTTGGTAGAATTTGCCTACAACAACAGTTTTCAGTCGAGTTTGAAAATGGCACCTTATGTATGGGCTTAAGTGTCAAACGCCTTTGTATTGGACCGAGCTTAGAGAGAGTCAGATTCAGGGGGTCGACTTAGTCAAGGAGACTGAAGAAAAAGTTAAGGTGATTCGTGATTGTTTAAAGGCCGCTTCAGATAGACAAAAGTCCTACGCATTTGAAACGAAAAGAAATCGAATTTTAGGTCAGCGATAAAGTATTTTTTAGAGTGTCTCCTTGGAAAAAGGTTCTTAGATTCAGTAAAAAGGGTAAATTGAGTCTGCGTTTTATCAGACCTTATAAGGTGATAGAGAAAAAAGGGTCGGTATCTTACCGGTTAGCCTTACCATCAGAATTGGAAAAGATCCACGACGTGTTCCATGTGTCCATGTTACACCGATACCACTCTGACCCTTCACATGTGATTTCTCCGACTGAAGTGAAGATTAGATCGAACATGTCTTATGAAGAAGAACCGTTAAGATTCTAGCTCGAGAAGTTAAGCGATTAAGGAATAAGAGTATCCCCCTTGTGAAACTGTTATGGTAGAGACATGGAGTCGAAGAGGCCATGTGGGAAATTGAGGAGACTATGAGAGATCAATACCTAAACTTCTTCACTGGTAAGATTTTCAGGGACGAAAATTCCTAAAGGGGAAATCGTAACAGCCCGATTTTGGGGCTAGTTAGAACATTGGTTTCAGAAACCACTATTTTGAAGCTGGAGAAATTATTTTATTATTATTTTATGTGTTATGGCATGATTATATGAATGCATGAAAATTTTGGTGAGATAATCTTAGCGATTTCATGCTTAATTGTGAAAAAGGAATAAATCGCATAAAGGGCAAAGATTTTGTTTTACTACCCAAATGTGTTAAATAGCTAGAGAACCAAAATTTAAGGCCTTTAAAGGGCAATTAGATTTTTTAAATAGAGGTGGCCGACCATAGGGGACAAGATTGGTCAAAATGTCAAAGTTAGGTGACATTTGGTGACTTAATTTATTAAAATAAAACAAAAGAAAAAGGGCTATCATCTTCCTCACCTTTCCACCGAAATTTTCAGCCATTCTAAGGATTTTAGAAGCTCAGGATTTCAGCAACTTCTCATCCTTGCAAGTGATTTAGATGGTTTTTATTAATGATTTTTGCATTTTTAGGACCCTTGTAGCATGAGCTACCTAATGAGGGGACTATATTACAAGATGGCTAAAAGTCTAGGGTTTTTCCATGAGAGTATTCATGTTGTTTTCTGAAATTTTATGGAAGAAAATGAATCATGGTTGTGAAATAAACAACTTTTGTGAAGTAGTTTTCATGGAAATCCTAATTAAGGACCATATTGCATAAGCTATGAAATAGGTGATAAATGTATAAAATAATGAGAATTTTGAGATGTAAAATCGTAATTTTTGTGAAGTTTAAGGGCAAAATAGCCATTTTACCAAAGTATGACTCTCAAGTTGAATTGAATGATTTGTGTATTAAATAAACTAAATTTCGACATTTTAGATCAAGAGAAATGTGATTTGAGTCTTGATCGAGGGAAGAACAAAGTTTACGAGGATTAGGCTTGTTCCCATCATTTTGTGTCGAGGTAAGTACATATGTAAATAATGTTTCATTGTTGCTTATTTTTAAATGTTTTATCGTTATCATGTATTATAATCTTACTTGTTACCATAGAAGCATAAACATTGTGATATAAGAGTCATCTACATGATGAATAAGTACGACGACATCAGGTTAAATGTGAAATCTCGTTAAACCTTAGAAATAGTATAGGATACAAAAGGTATGTTATGAGGAACTATATGGTCTGAACTCATGAGTTATGTCTGAGTTCATGAGATAAATGTTATATGTAACGTGGGTCTGGGTACTCACCTTGAGTGCAGACCCGTGAGTAGCTCAATGAGTGGGAATTACATGATAGAGTTATGGGGTCCGAGTACTGACATGGCAAAAAGGCTCGTGAGTAACTCAAAATGCAACCATTACAAAGTACAAGGTAGCTCTAACTACTTATATGACACTTAAGTGTAAACTTTTCGTGTATCCATTAGTATTTCGAGTGTTCAATAGGTAGTTTGTTGGGTAAATTTTGAATAAGGTATGTTATTAAAGAGAATGAAATTGAGATATTTTACGGATGATTACAAGTATGTATACTAAACCCATGAACAAGACCTTAACGTGTGATGAGATGTAGTAAGTATGCATAAAGGAAGTGAAGAGTAAGATAGTGAGCTTAAAAGTGATATATCATTTAAGTATGATAAGTCATTGTTTGATAAATGTATTTTTTTTCAATTACACTTATTTGTATATATGTACTTACTAAGCTCCTATGCTTACCCTCTTTCCTTTCCATTTTCTTATAGTGCTGCCAAAGTAGCTTGTAGATCATCGCTTACGTCGGGGAAGCCAGCTACACTATCCTTGAAGCACTTGGTATAGCTAGTTTTATCATTTTGATTATGGCATGTATAGGAACTTTTGATTTTATTTTGGTGTCACATTGTTTTGGAGCCAAATGTGTTGGCTTGTTTTAGTATTTGACTCATTTTATATAAGGCCATGAAAATGGCTAATTTTGAAAGTCATCATATGAATGCAAGATAGTCTTTCATGAATGTGAAATTGTTGGCATGGTTGAATGTATAAAATGTATATAGGCTCTAGCTATGGTTGTTGGTTGAGAAATCATATTAAGTTAGACTTTGATATGTTGGTTGGTATAAAACTTTGTTTCAGGGTGGCATAGGGCTTAGTAAATAGCCTTATATTGTCCACATGGGTAGACACACGGGCGTGTGTCTAGGCCATGTGTGACACACGGATAGCCCTATGGGCGTGTTACATGGTGGTGTGTCCCCTGCACATAAATTTTATAAGTCAATATGCATGGTAGTAAACACACGGGCAGAGACACAGTCGTGTGTCTCAGCCGTGTGAAAGGCACGGGCTAGCACACGGGCATATGCCTTGGCTGTGTGACCCTTAAGGGTTGCTGATGTTAGAAATAAAATGTCAAGGTTTTTAGACACGGATTAGGACACGGGCGTGTCATGGCCGTGTAAGGGACACGAGCAATAGACACGGGCGTGTGTTAGGCCGTGTGAAAAACCCCTGTAGGTTCGAATTTAGAATTTAATTCACACGGGTATGGGACACGGTGTGTCCCTTGATGCTTAGGTCGTATGTGTCACACGGGCCATCAGCATGGCTATGTTAGAATGACCACACGAGCGTGTTGCCCTTCCACACAGGCGTGTGCCCTGTTTCATGAGTTATTTTTTTGAAGTTAGCTAAAAGACCCAGGTTGGTCCCGAATGGTTTCCAATGGATGTTTGGGGCCTCATAGGCCCATACTAAGGAGTTTAGACAAAGTTCGAAAAAGTTTTAAATTTGATCAAGCCTTGATGATTTGAAAACGTTGGAAATGCATGTGTTTAAGTTTAGTAATGCCTCGTATTCCATCCTGGCGTAGGGCACAGGTGTGGGGTGTTACACTAGGACCATAAATCTGAAGTTAAAATATTTATTTTATTATTATTTTAAGGTCTACAGCATGTTAGTAGTATCATATAAAAATTCCATTAAGAAATTTTACCGTTTGCATACTTAATTGATAAAAATGACTCAATTGCGTAAGGTGTAAAACTTGAGTTCTATAAGCTAAAGAGATTAAATAGCTATTATATTAAAAGGTTAGAGGGTTTATGTTGTAATTAAACCATTCATAATATGAGTGGACTATTATGGACACTTTATTAGGTGATTTAATGGTTATATTACAAGGTTAATTAAGTAAATAAATAAATAAATAAAGTAAAACAAAAACAAAGTAATTAAGGTATCATCTTTTTATGCTACTCTTCACCTAAAATAAAGATGAAAAACCCCATTTTAAACACCTTGAAGTTTCGGCAATCAAAGTTCTTGCATGAGATTAATTTTGAGGTTAGTTTTTGATTATTTTTTATGTTTTCGGGATCATTGTAGTTTAATCTAACTAGCCTAGGGACTAATTTGTAAAACTGTTAAAGATTAGGGTTTTCCATGAATGTATAAATGTTTTTTGTGATGTTTGATGGAAGGAAATGAACCTTTGTTGTTAGATAAACAACTTTTGTTAAGTACTTTTTTGATGAATTTGTCAATTAGGGGTTTAATTGAAAAATATGAAAATTTCATGGTGAAATTGTGAAAAAATGAAATGTATGAGCTGCTATGAACCCAAATGAAATTTTGCTAGACTTAGGTAGGAATGAAATTGCATGAATTTCAATTTATGAGCTTAAGGACTAAATTGTTAAGAAATCAAAACATTAGGCGCAAAAGCATAATTTTATAAAAATATGAATTTGGATTGAAATGAATAATTTGGCTATTAAATTGATTGAATTTCTTCATTTAGATCAAGATAGACCTTGTACGACTTTAGTTTGAGACAAAAAGAAAGCTTCGAATTAATCGACTCTGTTTCTACATTTTATCATTGAGGTAAGTTCGTACGTTTAAATAGTGTTTCAAAATTATGTCTTAAATGTTATTATTTTATAATATCAAATTGTGTTACAATGGAAAAATCCAATGCGTATCGACGATCATCGACTAGTGAAAAGGGATAGCTTCGGCTATCAAAATATGAAAAGGGATGGTGACGACCATCAACAATGAAAAAGGATGGTGATGACCATTGAATTATGAAAAGGGATAGCTTCGGCTATCGAACTATTAAAAAGGATAGCTTCGGTTATCGAAAAATGAAAAAGGATAGTTTTGGTTATCTAATTATGAAAAGGGATGATGGCAACCATCAACAATGAAAAGGGATGGTGGCGACCATCGAACTATGAAAAGGGATAGCTTCGGCTATCGAACTATGGAAAGGGATGGAAACAACCATCGTGATTTTACTTTGTGTGAGCTTCGGTAAGAATTTTTTATGCAATTTACTTTGCTAGTATTGAAGGTAGGAAATATGTGGATGTTTCATTGTGGAAAGTAAGGATTCATATGTTTTAAACTTAAAAAAGTCATTTTATTATATGTTGATATTAAAACTATGTGATTAAGCATTAATTTAGATTTATGGTGATGCTTAGGCTTGTGCCAAGCTTGTGTTAGATTTGATCTATATTTATTTTAAGCTTATGCATTGTATTAGTAAGCATTGTTTATGTGGTACGAACTTACGAAGCATTACATGTTTACCTTGTGTTCTTTTTTATGTTTTGTAATTAATCAGAAGCTCGTTCGAGTTGGAAGTTCGTCGGAGACCTATCACACTATCCTTCAGCTATATCAGTAGATTTTGATGTCTTTAAGTCATGGTTATAATGGTAGGTATAGTTGTTCTGTGCTTGATGAAATAACCATTATGTTCGGCTTGTAAAAATTGGTATTTTGGTTAATGAATTAGTTGTCATGTTGGTTTGTATATATATGTGACTTTATGATGGTGGATAATTTGGCATTTTGGTGCATTTTCTGTTTGATGTAAGTTTTAGTGGCCATTTTGGTATATTTGAATGGATTATAATATGATTTATGAAATGTTTAGAAATTAATGTTTAAATTTTTAAATTTTCTAGTAATACACCATAACTCTATTCTGATGACGGATATTGGTTAAGGGTGCTACACTTCCTCTTCCTTGTCAAATGATGATGTTACTAGACTTTGGCATATGTGTCTAGGGCATATGAGTGAGAATGATATGGCAGAACTAAGCAAAAGAGGACTTATTGATGGACAAGGCATTAGCAAATTGAAGTTCTGTGAGCACTGCATTTTGGAAAGCAAAAGAGAGTTTGATTCACCAAAGGAATCCATAATAGAAACAGAACGCTGGATTATATTTATTATGATCTTTGGGGACCATCCAGAGTGCCTTCGAGGGGTGGCACTAATTATATGCTGACGATCATTGATGATCTTTCTAGAAAAGTTTGGGTGTTATTTCTTAAGTAGAAAAGTTATGTGTTTTCCACGTTTAAGACTTGGAAAACTATGATCGAGAAGTAGACAAGAAAACAGATAAAACAATTTCACACAGATAATGGCTTGGAATTCTATTCTGATAAGTTTAATGAATTGTGCAAATCAGAAAGAATCATGAGACATTTGATAGTTTTTCATACTCCATAGCAGAACGACGTTATAGAACGAATGAATAGAACAATCATGGAAAAGATTCGATGTATGTTTTCAAATGTTTGTTTACTGAAGTCATTTTGGGTTAAAGCAGCCTCTACGGCATGGTCTTCGTCTAGTGTCATTGAGAAAAAGACTCCACAAAAGGCATGGTCTAGTAATCCTGCTGATTATTCTTATTTGAAGATTTTTAGGCGTCTTGCGTAGGCTCATGTTGATAATGGAAAATTGGAACCTAGATCTATTAAATGTGTTTTTCTTGGTCATAAGGTTGTGTTAAATAGTATAAGTTATGGTGTCCTGAAAATAGAAACGTTGTGATTAGCAAAAATATTATTTTTTATGAAACTGTTATGTTATCTATCTTATCTCTTAAAGACTTCCAATAAAGACCTACAAAAGTAGGTAGAGCTTCAAATTGATCCAGGATATACAACAGAGTCTAATCAGAGTAGAGTTGCTTCTTCACCATAATATTTTATTGCCAAGAACAGACATAGAAGAGAAATTAAACCTCCAAAGAAGTACATTGAGGCTGATCTAGTTACTTATGCTTTAAATGTAACTGAAGATATAGATGCAAATCAAGAGCCATCTACTTATTCTGAGGCAAGCAGCTGTGAAGATTCAAGAAAGTGAATGATTTCCATGCAAGAAAAGATGGAATCGCTTCATAAGAACAGAACATGGGATCTAGTGAAGCTTCCTAAAGGTAAAAAGGTTGTTCGTTGTAAATGGGTGTTCAAAAAGAAGAATAAACTTTAGGAGTTGAAGAATTATAGTCAGATTCCAGGTGTAGACTTCACAAATGTGTTTTCTCTAGATGTGAAACATAGTTTGATTCTAGCCTTATTTGATATTATGGCCATGTATGATTTGGAGCTTGAGCAGTTAGATGTAAAAACAAAGTTCTTGCATGGAAGATTTGAGGAAGATATTTACATACAACAATCAAAGGGTTTTATAGTCTCAGAAAAGGAGGACTATGTTTGTTTGCTGAAAATGTCCCTTTATGGCCTGAAATAGTCACCGTAATGGTACAAGAGGTTTGATTCTTTTATTACTACTCATGATTTCAAAAGAATAAAATTTGACAGTTGTGTTTATTTTAAGAAAAACAATGATGGTTTTTCTATGTATCTACTCTTCTATCTGATAACATGTTGATAGCAATCAAATATAAAGGAAAGATAAGAAAGGTCAAAGCCCCATTTAGTAAAGAATTTAAGATGAAGGATTTGGGAGCAGTAAAAAATATACTTGGGATGGAGAGTCTCAGAGATAGAAAAGCATGGAAATTGTACCTAAGTTAGAAAGTGTACATTGAGAAAGTTCTTTTCAAGTTTAATATGCAGAATGCCAAGCCTGTTAGGACTCTATTAGCAGCCTACTTCAAACTTTCATCAACTTTGTCTTCACAATTAGATAATAAGATTAACTACATGTCACGTGTTTCATATTCTAATGCGGTGGGATCTCTCATGTATGCTATGGTTTACTCACGTCCAAATTAGTCATATGCAGTTAGTGCAAATAGTAGATATATGACGAATCCTGTTAAAAAACACTGGAAAGCAGTTTAATGGATTTTCAAATACTTACTAGGTACTACAAATGTTTGCTTATAATTTGGAAGAACTAGAGATGGAATCATTGTATATGTTGATTCTGATTTTGATGGAGACCTTGATGAAAGAAAATCTCTCACAGGGTATGTCTTTACAATTCCACTTTGCAAACTACAATTGTTTCGTCTACTACTGAAGTTGAGTACATGGCGATTACTAAGGCTTGTAAAGAAGTTATTTGGTTAAATGGACTCTTTGGTGAACTTAGTAAAGACCTTTAGATCAGTACATTATTTTGTGACAATCAGAGTGACATCTTCCTTACGAAGGATTAAATGTTTCATGAGAGAATAAAGCACATTGATGTTCGGTATCATTTTGTGCGTGATATTATTGCTCGTGGTGATATTGTCGTAAGAAAAGTTAGTACTCATGAAAATCCAACAGATATGTTGACTAATTCACTTCCTATAATCAAATTTGAGCATTGCTTGGACTTGGTTGGTGTTCATTGTTGAGGAACACCTCTTACGGGGTTTCGTGGAAGAGTTGGAGAACTTGTTCGTTGAGAGTTCGTGGTGAAGAACTTATTTGTTGAGAATTTATGTAAAGGTGGAGATTGTTAGAGTTGAGTGACTCAAATCTTTGTTAAAATAAAATACAGTGGTAAAATAAAATAAAAGTAAAACCTATATAGAATTATACTTCTTTTTTTTTATATTGATTAGAATAAGGTTTTTCAACCTTACTACACTTCATCTATTTATCGTTGATTAGAATAAGGTTTTTCAACCTATAAATAGATGTAGTCCAAACTCATTTTGCATCATTCGAATTTCAACATTAGTGAAGAGGTCATCAACAAAATTGTAGGTGTTCCATCGCCGCATCCATCGTTGGGCCCGGATAAAATTATTTGGGGAGCTACTTCGACCCACTCTTTCTCTCTCAAAAGTGAGCATAGGAAGATCCGAGAAGGAATATTGAAAACTAAAGAATAAATTTGGGAGATACCTTGGAAGTTTAAAGGCCCCTAATGGGTTGGTTTCTTTATCTGGCTTGCCTTTAAGCAACGTTTACTAACAAATGCTGAAAGGGTAAGGAGAGGCATTGGAGTAGCAGCGCTTGTGGCCTTTGTGGACAGGATTTTGAGGATGTGTTGCATGTTCTCAAAGATTGCCCTGTTGCTAGAACCATTTGGGACAAACTCATTCCGCAACAAAGGCTTTCTAGCTTTTATATCGAATCCCTCATAGACTAGATGATGAAAAACCTTCAAAACCATTTAACTATTTCTTCTAAAGGAGTTGATTGTTTATGCCTATTTGGGATGATCACATGGCGTATTTGGAAGAATCATAATTTATTTATCTTTCAAGGCATCTCATGGAGCATGAAGGAGATCTTTAAAATCTCTTATAGTTGGGCAGAACAATATTCCTCGATTTTAATGACTTCATCTCATAAAACACGAAGTTTTCCCCATAATTTGTCTATTGATAGCAGTTGGGTGTGTTTGAGAACTGATAGTTCAATTAGGATTGATGAGGGATTCGCAGCAGCTGGAGGCTTTGTACGAGATCATAATGAGAGGTGGATCATTGGGTTCTCCAAATATTTGGGTAATTGCACGGTGATGGAAGCTGAGCTTTGGGGAATCCTTGAGGGGTTGAATCTTATGTTAGACGCTTTTAAAGGGTCATAATTCAAACGGATAGTATTGAAGCTATCAACGTTATCAAGAATGTCCATCGGAGAACTCTAATTCTACTTTAGTCAAAAGAATTTGGTATATTTTGGAAATGGTTAAGTAATGGCATATTCAACATATTCCCCAAAAAACAATTTAATTGCTGATAATCTTTTCAAGGCAATTTGTAATAGGAGACTAGGTTTAAGACTGTTTGAAGTTTCTCCATAAAAGATTTAGTTTAGTTACTTTGTATCTTTATCTTTTCACCAATAAAATAAAACGGCAGTAGTCCCTTAACCCAGTCAATAAATGTAATTTTATAAAACCCAAATAGATTAGGTAGGAAAGATGCTTCGGTGCTCCAAACTCCAGTAAAAAGTTCACGCATGAAAATATGTTCACTAGCAAAGTCAATATCTTCGGAAGGTATAATTGTGGTGCAATTACATAAAAAAAAGCTCACCTCACTTCAAAGGAGCCCAGTTTACAACTTTGACAAATTAACGTAACTGTGGTAGAGATAGGATTCCTTGATAGATCTAATCCATTAACCTTTTCTGGCTCTGAATTTATCTTTATGAGATTCCCTTTGCTATCAGTAATTAGTTTGGATGAAAGGGGACAGTGGTTTTACCTACGTAATGGCCACCATGTATTTTTTGTTTTCCTTAAAATATGACGTAACTTTGAAGTTAACATTTCATATTTCTAAATCCAAGTTCATTTTTACATCTTGTTTTTTTTTCTTTTAAATTTAAATTAATTTCAATTTTAATTATATGGTTATTAAGTGAATATTTTTTTATTTCAAAATGTCACATTAACGAATTAAAAAAATAACAATATTAATAATTAAATTTAAATTTTGAAATCTAAAAGAATAAAAAAATTGAATTTCTAAAAATAAAAATATAATAATTAAATCCAAATTTTCGAAAAGGATGGCATTTTTTTTTTCAGATAACTTATCTTGTTATTTTATGTCCTCTCTTAGATACCTCCCAATTTTTAATAATGAAAATCGTTATATATGTAATCTAACTTTTTATGACATTTACCCTATATTCAAATAAGATATTTATCATTTCATAGTTAAAAACATAGTTATTCAACTAAATTTATACAAACAAAATTATATGTTAATAAACTGCTTTATGTAGTTTTCCATGGGCTTATATTAGTATCTCATTTGTATGATTTGTCATAATGATTTCATTTGATGATTGTATTTTATATATTAATATATTAGTATAAATATTTTTCAAAATTTTAATTTAATTTATTGATGAATAGCGAGAATTGTATTCTCTATTTTTATTTTATAATTTATATTTACAAACGTAATTATTTCTTCCAATAATATCATTTTTAAAATTTAAATTTATATTCTCCCATATACCATTCATATACTCCTACACGCAATAGTTGTTAAAACGAGGATCGTTTTCTAATAAAACTAAACAAAAGAGTAAAGAAAACGTGGGCACTAAACTACTATTTCTGACAAGAAACGAAAGATAAAACAATAAATAAGTATTTGTTTGTTACTTCATGGTGGTGTATTTATATAATAAAAAATAATTAAAATATTTTTATAATAAATTATTTCTTATTTGTAAATTTTAATACTTTAAATTATAATGAAGGTGTATCTCAAGATGAAGATAAAGTGTAATCAATATTAACTGGAGTTTGTCTATTCAATTTTTTAACTTTTAATATAAATATAAATGTAATATTATAAATTATAATGAAAATGTAATTAAAGATGAATATTAATTGAAATGTTTAATTTTATCATAATAATATTTTCTTTGACTAAACAAAAGACAATTTAAACTAATAAATTTGTTTTTTTATAAATATGAACAATTTAAATTACAAAAAAAGTCTAATTAAACATGAATATAAAATAGTTCAATATATATCATATATATATAGTACCATTTATTTAAATATTTCATTATAGTGGTATTCCGTGAGATCTCGTGGGATCCTTTTAAATTAACAGTTGAAATAAAAAAAAGTAGAAAAAAATATTAATTTTCTATTGATCATGTTACCTAGAATTTGTATTGAGAAATATGAGTTTACTTTTTAATCAATTCTATCAATTCTATCAATTTGAACACTAAAGGAGTATAAACTAATTTCCAAAGAAAAATAACGTATCCATAACAAATTTAATAGGTTTCAAGCCACCAGTACAATTTTTCTAATTTCTAATGTGACTTGATCAAACGGTTGTAAACTATTCACTTTTTTCTTTTAACCACAACCGTTGATTTAAAAAAATTTCATGAAATCCCACTATAATAAAATCTCACATTAAATGTTAGCGGTATTTATATTTAATTGTAATATAATAATAAAAGCAACAGTTTAAATTACATTGAATATAACTCAATAAGAATGATGAAAATCAATATTTTATAGTATTCAAATTTTCTATTTGCTTTTAATATAATAATATATTTTATGTTTAGATGTAATTTAAGATAATAAAATATTATTTTTCTGATATTTTAAATTATAATAAAAATGTAATTCAACATATTTAAATGACTAGTATAATTACAAAATTAAATTTTCAAGCTTAAGCGAAATAATAATAAGACATTGCTTACCTATAAATTTAAATGGTTTAAATTATAATTAGAGTGCAATTTAAGATGAATATAAAGTATAAATCAATCTTTATCCATTTAAATTTTTATTTAGTGTTAATAGAAATAATAGTTCAAATTACAATAGTTGTGAAATATAATATGAATATAAAGTATAATTCTTCAATTTTTTTATTTTTAATATAATAATAATGATTTTGTATTTTAGGTAATAAGGCATTTAAATAATAAGATATCACTTATTTATAAAGTTGAATAGTTTAAATTATAATGAAAATGTAATTCAATATAAATATAAAATATAATTTAATATTTAATTTTTTATTTAGGTTTAATATTATAATACAATATATAAACTAGTAACATTTACTTATTTAACAAATCTATAAAACTAGTAAAATTTAATGTGTAGGCGTTTTTTAAAATTGTATGTAAAAATAATGATAACAATAATAATAGCCTCAAAATTATATTTATGTTATGTTTGGTTAAAGTGTTATTTTTTCACATGTTTGAGTTATTGGTTAGCTATAAACTAATTACAATTGGTAATTTTTAGTCACTCATGTAATTTATTTGTGGCAAAGAGAGAGAAACTTTTAATTTTTTTTTTGATAAAAAGAGAAAGGAACATAAGAAACTACATAAATCAATTGTGTTCTTTATCTTCCCGTAGAAGATCAATAACTTCCTTAGGAGCCTCGTTAAAAACTTGTAAACTTGATTTCCAACTCAGGCTGAGCTTAGCAATGCGGTCAGCCACCAAATTCCAATTTCTTGGCGTATGCTTAATCTTCCACTGTCATTCTGCTCTTATAATGCGCTGAACTCTTCTGAGGACAGTAATCCCGAAATCCTCCAAATTCGATGCGGACAAGACTTGAACGGTTTCAAGAGTATCAGACAAAATCGAGATTTTCCTGAAACCCTTATTAAGCAAAATAAGGATTCCATCCAAAATGGCCCAGACTTCCGCTTCAAATGGAGAACAAACTCCTAAAAAAGGGGAAAATCCTACAATCCAGTTTCCTTCGTGGTCTCTAGCCACACCTCTTGTGGTAGCATATCCAGAATCCCTGACTACAGCTCCATCAGTGGAAAGAAAAGTCCAAGAAGTATCCAAGCTGGTTGTCGAAGCTTACCTTTGTTGCACCCTTTTATTGATTCCCATACGTGTTTCATATTGGCGAGCCCAGCATCTAGAGTTCTTAATCACCTCGCTACTGACTAGGAAAGCTTCTAAAAGATGGAGAGGTTTCTATTCTTCCAGATACACCACGCAATTAAACCAAATAAGCACGGCCAAGAGAGTCCACTATCCTGCAATTGTCCTTGAAAACACAGGTTAAGAGAAAACCAATAAGGAAAAGGAGAAGAAAATAACCTTTGTTCAAGTTGTCTTGGAAGTACTAGCATCCACACATCCTTCGCAAAGGGACAATCTTGAAGAACATGAGCCAAATCTTCAATCTCGTGTCCACACAAAGCGCACGAAGAACAATGCCCAATCCCCTTTTTAACACGTTCTGAACTAGTAAGCAATCTTTGCTGATAAGCCAACTAGAGAAAGATTCTAACTCTTTGAGGTCCTGGGTATTTCCAAATATGCTCAAGTTGATTGTCTGGAGGCTTCCACGTTGACTCTTTTAAGGCTCCATATGCACTGCGGACCGAAAAAACTCCTGAAGTAGACCGAGCCCAAACTACCCTATCCGGACCTGAATCAGGGTGCGGAGGTGGGATACTAATAATCCTACAAATCACATCCTCTGGTAGCCAAAATCGAAACATGTCCAAATTCCAGCTTCCATCCAGATTGACAAACTCCCTAACACGACACTCAAGATCAAGATTAGAAAAATATGGAATTTTAGAGGCTAAGGAACCCATACCTGGAATCCAAGCGTCTTTCCAGCATCTAACAGAAGAACCATTACCAAGGGACCAAATTAAGTTTTCGCGAAATAAAGGCCATATCTTAGACAGGGATCTCCATAAGTGGGAACATTGACTTCTGCTAATCGAGTCTAGGAGCTGTTCTTTCCATCTGTACTTGGATCGAAGAACACGAACCTAAAGGGCTTCGCTTTTGGAGATAAGACCAAATCCTATTTTCATGAGGAAGGACTTATTTTGATCCTCCAAATGTCTAAAACCAAGGCCACCACGCACTCGAGGCTGACAAATAGAATCCCATCCTACTAAAGAAATTTTGAACTACCCATTGTTGCCACCCCAAATAAATTGTCTGGCCAGTTTTTCAATCTCTAAGCACACACCTTTCGAAATCATCAAAGACTGCATAAAATAGTTGAGAATAGAGAGAAGAATTGATTGCACCAAGGTGACTCTCCCTGCCATAAATAATCTCCTAGCATCCCAACTCTGCAACCTCTGCCTCACCTTATCAACAACAAAGCTTAGCGTATGATTAATAACCCTTTCATGGAACAAATGAATACCCAAATACTTACCTAAGTTCTGAACTTCCTGAAAACCGAAAATTTGGTTAATTTGATTACGGACATTTTCAGCAGTAGTCTTGGAAAAGAAAATATTACTCTTCCCAACAGTAATTTTATGACCCGAGATCTCACAAAACTGGCTAAAAATAGAATCTAACAATCGAGCTTGGCCAAGATTAGATTTTCCAAAGATAACCAGATCATCTGCGAAAAAAATATGGGAAATAGTAGGGCCATTACGAGAGACAACCGAATGGGATCCCAATTACCGATCTCCATTTCTTTTTGGATAGTATGCCCCAACCAGTCCATGCAGAGAACAAACAAATATGGCAATAAAGGACATCCTTGATGAATTCCTCTAATCAGTTTAAACTTACGAGTGGGCACTCCGTTCCAAAGAATTTGCATTGTAGAAGAGGAAATAGCTGACATAATAACTTTTCTCAGAAAGATGGGTATACCTGCCGCACTCAACGAGGCATCAATGAACTCCCAGCTGACTCTGTCATACGCTTTTTCCAAATCTAACTTTATGGCCATCCAGTTGTTACTTTTCCGCTTACATCGCAGAGAATGGATAACTTCTTGGGCAAGAATGATGTTATCCGATATGTTACGGCCAGCTATGAATCCAGCTTGTTCCTGTGAAAGCAGCTTAGGGAAAATTACCTTAAACCTGTTAGCCACCACTTTCATAACCAACTTATACAGCACAGAGCATAAACTGATAGGCCGAAAATGACTGAAGTCTTCAGGGTTCTCCTTTTTGGGAATAAGAACAATCAGAGTATTGTTCAAATCCTGGTCAATCATTCACCCATCAAAGATCTCTTTAAAACATTGACACACATCTTAGCCAATAGTATCCCATTAATTTTGAAAGAAAAGGGCATGATACCCATCGCTTCCAGGTGCTTTTAAAGGCGCCATATCAAAAAGCGCCCTTTTAATTTCCTCATTAGTGATATCAGATTCCAAAAAAGTAACCTCTGGAGAAGAGAGTTTAGGGAAATCAAAATTAGGTATGCCCCTTAAAGAATAATGAGGGGTTTCACCATACAGCCTTTCAAAAAATTCCACCGCTTTAGACTGCAAAATGTCCTGTTCCGAACATCAATTCCCATTATTAATACGTAAGGTAGAAATGTGGTTATACTTCCTTCTTTTGATCGTACGGCTATGATAAAACTTCGTGTTTCTATCCCCCAACTGTAACCAATCACAACGAGCCTTCTATCTCCAGAGTAAGTCCTCATGCTCAATGACGTCTTCCAACTCATCTCTAATTTCCTCTTCTTTCTGAGCTAACTGGCTAGAAGAAAACTGATCAATGGCCTTTTGAATACTGTTAAGAGAACGTAAAAGGGTCTGCTTTCGTGCTCTCAAAAAGCCATACACATCCCTGTTTCAGACTTTAACAGAAGAAGTAAAATTATTGAGAGAATCAACCATATTACCTGCATAGTGCCAATGATCTTTAACAAAGGTAGGAAAGGTATTATAATGCGTCCACCCTGCTAAGAATCTGAACGGTCGTCCTTTAGGAGCGCCAAACTTCAGGCAAATGGAAAGTAATAGCGGCTGGTGATCCGACTTAATTCGAGGGAGATGTTGAACTAAGCACTGTGGAAAAGTTACCATCCATTCATCATTTGCAAGAGCTCCATCTAACCTTACGTACGTATTACCTCGTTGCCAAGTGAAAGCGGGTCTACTAAAGCCTAAGTCCTACAAAGCACAAGAGTCCTCAAAATTACCAAACAAATTACAACGTTTTCCTATGTTAAAAGAACTTCTCTTGTTTGAGGGAGATAAAATAGCATTAAAATCTCCCATGATGAGCCAAGGATAAGACTGGTCCAGGGCAATAGAATGAAGCGCTTCCCAAAGAAGTCGTCGTTTCGACTTATCAAGCTACCATAAACAAAAGAAATGAAAAGTGATTTATTAGGAATAAAATTATCTATTCGAATGAAAATAAATTGAGAATGACTGGTAATAATTTACATTTGGACAGAATCATTCCATCCCACCCAAATACCACCTGAAAACCGAACCGCTTCAACTCGATGAGAAAAGTTAAAGCCCATTTGCTTAATAATAAAATTGGTTTTTTTACCGCTTACCCTTGGTTCAACCAGACAACAATGTCCAGACCATGTTCCGAATAATATTCGCGAAAAGCTCGAATAAATTTCCTAATAGCTAATCCTTGACAGTTCCACAAAAAAAATTTTAGATTAGAAGACATTAAAAAAAATATAGGAAAATAAAAATAAAAACCAAAAGCAGAATAACTAAAATTATAAGCAAAACCCACAAAATAAAAAGAGAAATTAAAACCCAGCAACATAAATCAGTCTTACTACCTAGGGGTAATAAACCCCTCAATCTGTTCATCATTTCTGGAATAACCACCATCATCAATATTCTCCTTTGTAATGGTCGAAATACTTTCGGCCAACTGCTCCATGGATTTTTCAGTGAAACACGGTGATGGCTCGCATGTTTGAAGCGCACGTTCCCTCTATGTAAGCTTTTATTTAGCTTACTTTTTTTGCCTTTGATTTTTAGACCCTTGCCCGAATTAAGAGCCCCCACCGAAGCCAAGGGACTGTTAGAGAACATGGGAGTTTTATTTTCAAAGAATGCAACAGCTGTATGTTTGCCGGAATCTAGACTCCCCACGTCAACCATCCCAACGCCTGTAACATTTTCCTTAAAATTCGAAGCAATTTGGTGCACATCAGGCACTCCTTCAGTGCTCAAAGCTTCTCCCTCGCTTGCAAGCTCTGCTGTGATTTCCACCACTGCTAGGTTACGGTCAGAATTGTCAAACCCAGCAGTAGCCTGCTGACTCACCTCCTCTTGGGTAGTTCGGTCCATAAGTCTCCAGGCCTGATCTGGTGAATGAACTTCAAGGCCCAGACCATTTGTAAGCTTTCTTGAACTTTGGGTAAATTTGTTAGAATTAATGTGGACCAATTTGAGACCAACAAAAGATTCCTTGTTCCTCTTGTTAATCGGGCCAGAAGCATTTAAGGGTCAAATTTCCTTGGTTTTGCCTTTTTTGTAACCTCTATTATCCTCATTTTGACCGTTATAATGACCCCCCGAATCTTTCCTACTTTGATCCTCAAATAAAACATCCTTCCCGTTATTCCTCTGCAAATCAACCAAATCTCTTCCTTGCGGTTCTTGCACTAAATCCATAATCTCAAGGCTTCCAAAACGAGACCCTTTTTTTTCCTTCTCAATGAATCTAGTTAATTTTTGTGGATTTTCCCTTGATTTGCGCCTTGATTTTTTTTCAACAATCATCCATGGCTCGTAGTTGCCATCTTCCTTCTCCGATCCTTCAACGTTCAATTTTTGAACTTCCGCTTCAGTTTCAGGCGAGCTCCTAATCACCTCAACCACAGATTCAGTAGATTTGAAGTTACAGTTGTTCTCCGCATGACCATATCGTCCACAATGAAAACATATTATAGACAGGGATTCGTATTCTACCTTCTGTTTCCGGCCATTAATCAATATTTGAGACACTAAAGGCTTCTCTAAATCGACATAAACAGCCAACCTAGCAAATCGTCCCCTCGTCCTACTATCGGTGCTCATATCTAACTTGACCACTTTGCCCACAAGTTCTCCTATTTCTGTAATGATTTTACTATTGTAAAGATAACTCGGTAGAGCAGGGAATCAAATTCATGTCATAACAACACTTGGGTATGCCTGAATAGGATCGAAAGCCATCGTCCAAGGCTGAACAGTCAAATACTGCCCGAAAATCGTCCATGGACCTTCGGAAAGAGGCATATTGCAGTCAAGTTTGTTCTAGAATTTGACAAGAAAATAGCCATTTTCTATGTCCATCATATGAATAGGGGCTGAAGGTTTCCACATGCTATAAAGTTTATTCTGCAGAACAGAAAAATCAATGTTTCGGCCTAAAAGTTTTAAGACCACCGTGTTGTCCATACCCTGAAGGAGAAATTGATGAACCCTATCAGAGAAAGTAATAGAAGGCACACCATTCACTACGGATCTCAGGACGTCTCCTTCAAGGAAATCAAAAGCTTCCTTCTCATTCGAACCATTGGCTCCACCCTTAGATGACTGGCCTACCAGCATGTCACCCCAAGAAGTAGGCTGAGCAGAGGGCCGTTCTATCTCCATGTTGTTTCTCGTCACTTCCTCCTTGTCTCTAAACCTAACTTTCTTAGGTAACATCTCCTCCAACGTGGGATTTCCAGGAGTAGCAGAGTCACAGAGAGCCATTCAATTCTAAGTTTTGATTATATTAAGCAGGATCAAAAGGGTTATTTTTGAAGGATCCGAGAAACTTTTAATTTATTTTGAAGAGATGTTATTTTTTTTACTTATATTTCTAATTACATCTTAAATTTGTAATACTTTATTATGTGCATCAAATAATTATAATAGTATTGCTTCATAAAAAAAAATTGACTTTGGTGGAAATGAAATATTTATGAAAACTAATAATTAAGAGATAAAGTGACGTTTAACAAAAGGTCCCTTTGGGTTTATAAAGAGCAGGAAGTCATAATACATGATGTGGCAACTTGTGTAGCCTGGTAGACACTGCCAGTCCTTGTTCCGTGTTAAGTCTTTTGGGCAACAAAAATACATCTAAGAAGGTATTGTGGCAGCAAATTAAAATTTACTGCATCTCGTTAATTTATATATTTTTTATGTAGATAATTTTACTCATTAATGGGAAGAAAACTAGAGCCTAAAATTGGAATCCAAGAATATAATTCCGTGTGTTTTGATAGTAAACTATGTATTGGATTGTTAAATATATTTCCCTTTTAGCCGGAAATTGTAGTTTTGCGTTTATATATTGTATATCAAATTAAATGGAGTTGTTGGTGAAGAAGAAAAAGCAGTGTTATAATAATAGGCATGCCATCACCTCGTCTTGACTTCAGTCTAATGATACCTTTTTCTAAATGAAGAGAAAAGCGAATTATTGGACTTAATTGCAGCTCGGCCATTCTTCCATTTGGAAACATTACAGGTGTTGGCCGTTTTATATTTTCCTTTTAACTGCCCAACTTATATGTTTTTTTTTTTTTGTCTAAATCGTTACGGAGCCTCTGATTTTTTTCCCATCGAAATACACACCCCAGGTTAAAAAGCAATTTTCCTCCAACTATCATTTCATCTATTTAAAAAAAATATTTTCCAATAAAATTACATTTTTATCCTTTAATTAAATAAATATTTTATTTTTTCAAAAGCACTGATGTGCAACAATGGTTAAAAACACTTTTCAAATATATTTTTCAACCGTAATGATAAACTGATTTTAAATTAAATCATCAAATATTAAAATTTTAAGAAATTAAATCCTTTGATCATTAAAAAATAATAGTTTCCAATTCTTTTGCCCATTTTTCATTACGTAACACATTAGAATTGTGCCACGCGGTGAAAAATAATATTTTTTAAATATAAAATCATTAGAAAGTCATAAAATTATAATAGAAAATATAAAAATTATTTAGAATTTTAAAATAATAAAATTTATATAAAATTTAAAATATTTACAATTTTATATATAACTTCGATTGCCATTTCCCCACCTTAATTTGCATCTTAGAAAACTTTCTTGTCATTGATGGTAGTAACGTGTACAAACAATAGTGGGAGGGAGAACATTGGTGAACAACACAAAAATAAATTAAAGGGCGCAAGCTTTCGGGATGTTTATGGTGGAGGAGTACAATACATAATTTCATGGATCAAATGATTTTTTTTATATATTTTAAATTATTTTTATAATTTTTACACGTTCTATAATGATTTGTAGTATTTTTTTAAAAATTTTCATAATTTTTTAAATATTTTAAATAAATTTTCCTTTTAAAATATTTTTACAATTTTTATAATTTGATATACTTTTATACTATTTTCTAATTTTGTTATTTTAATATTCTTTTTCTATAATTTTTATATTTTTGTAATTTTTTATATAAATTTTTAAATTTTAATATTTTTTATAAATTTTATCATTTTAATAATTTTTATATAAAAAATATCAATTTTCACCACGTGATACAATTTTGATGCGTGGCAAAAAAAAACAAAATAATAGTAATAATCATTACACTTTAACAGAGAACTATTAAAATAATGATGAAGATAGCTTAATTAAATGTGTTCTTTCAGATGGGATTAATAGATTTTTTTTTTAAATAAAGGGTTCTCTGGACCCTTTTAACCTATTCTTTTTAATAGATTATTGATTAATGTCGAATCATTTGCCATTTTATATTTTTTCAGGAAACATTTGTCTATTAAATGTATATAGCAAATAGTAGCAGTAGGGTTGATATTTGTTCGGTTAGAGTTGAATTTTTTTTGAACTGTACATAGTAATTTAGTTTAACTCAATTCAGTTTTTAAATTTTTTCATATTAATTTTTTATTCTGAATTTTTAGATTTATTTTAATAAAATAAGTTTTATTTTATGACTTTTTTTAATTTTATTAGATAAATTTTTAAAATCTTTTTTATAAATATTTCTAAAGCCCAATAACTTTCAAGAACTTAATAAAATTTTAAAATCTTTTTTATAAATATTTCTAAAGCCCAATAACTTTCAAGAACTTTTTAAATTATTTTCACTATTTTTCATATACAATATTTATTTTATATAATAAAAAATAAAAATTAATTATACATTAAAAATATAATTTAATTTAATTTCAAATAATTGTCATTTTTAAATTTACATTCCTTAAACCGTTCAAATATCTCAATTCAAGTCGATTTTTGGTTGTTATTGCTTAGCCCTAGATAGAGGTACATGTAGGAGGAAATTAATCCAAGTGCACCAAAAAAATGAGAGCAAGAATTCTTCTGACAAAGCGGAGTCAAATGTTTTGGAAAATGTTAATATATTATTTGGTATTTAAATGTGGTTTCCTTGTTTAGTTTAGTTCTTAAGTTATTTTTTGTCTCAATTTGATGTTTAGTTTTGGTTTCAATGATTATTTTAGTGACTTGAGTTTTTTTTCAATTTGATATTTGATTTTTTTTCTCAGTTATCTAAATTCGGTTTTAATGTTAAATTTGATTCTTAAACTCTTTTATTAGCCTAATTACGTATTTATATTTTTTATTAGAATATATATCAAATATTCATTAAATCATATAATATCGTTTAATTTAAATACTAATTAAATATTAAAACTAAAATTAAATTTCAAATGATATATTAACCTTTATGAGAACACCACCGTTTTGAATACTCCTATGAAAGTAAAATAACAATATCAACATTTATTTCTTAGAATGCTGATCTTATTGCATAATGGTTACGACAATTTAATGAAAACAAAAAACTTTCAACGCATTAAGAAGGTTTGGCATAAGTGATCGACAGACACTTTAAGCTTAACTTTTCAATTTTATTGTTATCCCTAAATATAATATTTATTGAAAGGAGTAAAATTTAATTTAATTCGAAAAATCAAAGATTAAATTAAATTTTGAATTATTTAAATTGAGGTATTTGAATTGGTTTTTTTCTCGAGTCAATTTAAATAAAAGATTTAATTTTCAAATTCTAGTCGAATTGAATTTTTACAATTCGAATATTCGAAAAATTGATTAAGCAAAATCACATCATTTTGGGTTAAAGTATAATTACATTTTTAACTTCAATCTTAGGGTCACTCGTGTATTCCTTAACATGGTTTTAACTTCAGTTTCAAACTCTTAACAAGAAAAAAAAAACCCTCCCAACATTAACAAATTTTTTAACCCAATTAAGCAAAACCAAACCCCAAACTTGAACCCTAACTTTTTTCTACATTAAGCTATTGTAAAGATGGAAGAAGTTGAGATATTTAGTAAGTTCTAGTGATATCTGGGAATCCGTTTGTAGGAGAGATAAGGAAAATATTGTTGTTGATGCTGTTAAATATTCCTTTTATAGTGACTAACAATGTTGATTGCTTCCATAGATTAAGTTTTACAAATAAGTCTCTCAGGTTGATTTAGTTTGTTTAGGGGTGTAAGTCAACTTGGCTCAAACGAACAAGCACATATTTGTGTTTGTTTGTTTGTTTAAGTTGTTCACGTTTGATTTATGTTTGTTTAAAATTTTAACATTATGTTCAAACTCGGTTCGTTTATTAATATGGATGTTCGGGCTCGATTGAAACTCACTTTGGACTTGGTTCAGTTAATTGTTATGAACACGTTCATGAACACTAAACAAACATGTTCTTGAAACACTAAATGAACCTTTTCCCAAACACTATACGAACATGTTTGCAAAGAATAAAAACAAACAGATAATCAAACATGTTCACAAACATTAAATAAACTTGTTCAGAAACAAACAAGCAAACAAACCAATTAATACTAAACTAAAGTAAGAACATCATTTTAACAAGTAGTTCACATTAACACAATGATATATTAGATAAAATAAGTAAGTTTAGTAATATTACAAACGCAGTGCTACTTGTTGAAACTAATAAGCTACAACTATTGTAATTGCATAAAAAAGTCAAATATTAGAAGATCCCATTGTTTGATCTTAAAAACTCACAAAAGAAGTATTAGAAAGATAACATCAAACCTATAACAACAAACAAACAAAACATGAAAATATTCCCGACAAAAGCTATAACACCTCTTACCTGGTCCAATTGACGGACCCAAGTTGCAAGATGCCACTATCGTCAACATATTGTCAATAGGATATGAACAAGTGTTATGCACATACCAAACTATCGTCAACCAAAATGACACTTGTACAAATTAAGCCTATATACATGCCACAAAATTGATATTTGAACTATAAAAGATTTATCGAGATAAAAGCTAGATAGTGTGAGCTCCCAGTTGATCTGATCTTCACTTTCCGCAAAATATATCTACAAGACAGGAAAACATAACCGAGAAAGCATTATATATGCTTACTAACCTCATAGGTGTTAAAACTGTAAACTTACTTCATATTAAAATAACAAGTTTAACAAAGTTTCTCGTCACAATATGTCACAATTGAAAGGTGAGCACTTAATATACAAACATATAAATCATTCATTCGTTCGTGTAAATCAACTCAATATGTAACGCCCCGCACCCGAGACCGTTTCCGGAGTCGAACACGAGGTGTTAACGGACTTAATTCATTTACTTACACAGTTCATTTTTAAATTTCCAGACAAGCTAGTTAACTGCATCACAGTCACTTTAAAAATCATATCTCGAGTTCCGAAGCTCGAAAACCGATTCCGTAAATTTTTCCTGAAACTAGACTCATACATCTATCTTCAAATTTTTTTCTAGAATTTTTGGTCAGGCCAATTAGTACAGTTTATTAGTTAAAGTCTCCCCTGTTCAGGGTTCGACTACTCTGACCTTCATGCATTACGACTCAGATATCTCCCTGTACAGGGCTTCAATACTTATTCCGTTTGTTTCTAAAGAAACTAGACACGAAAAGAAATCTGTAAATATAGGGCATGACTTCTAATTATCTCTGATTAATTTATAGTGAATTTCCAAAGTCAGAATAGGGGATCCAGAAATCGCTCTATCCCTGTTTCACAAAAACTTAAACATCTCATAAAATACGCTCATATGATAGTTTCGTTACTTTCATATGAAAGTAGATTCATCAAGGTTCGATTACATAATTTATTCACTATTTAATTCCATTCTTACTATTTTTAGCAATTTTTCAAATCCACATCACTGCTGCTGTCAGCATCTTTTTTTTTTAAGGTAAACTTTACCTATTTCATGGTTTTCCATGGATCAACTAGAATTTTGTCATACATAGCACCAAAATGATCGTGATTAACCATTCCAATGGCCAATCGTTACCAAACATTTCCATACCACTCAATGAACAACATACAAAATGATTATAATGCTATGCTCAATATATATATAAGCCATTTTCGCATGGCTATCCAAATATATACATTACCAAAGGTACTTGACTAACAACAAAGGGCAGTCCTATACATGCCATTATCAGAGTTCAACTAAAAGAGTACCAAAAGGGCTTCGATAGTGTGGACGACTTCGACCTTGACAATCCCGAGTCCGATAGCTGACGAGCAAAATCTATAAAACGGAGAATCAAAGCAACGGAATAAGCATTTAATGCTTAGTAAGTTTGAGTAATGAAATTAGTTTTGACTAAAGTATAACATTCATATGGCTAAATGAATAACTTCATATATGCACATTCTCATAATCATACTTACTTCACGCTTCAATCAACATATTCATACACAAGGTATCAAACCTAACTAAAGGCCGAAAGTTCGTTAATCAATTGAACGAATACTATTTAAAACGAATCGACTTTTTCCGATGCATATACGAAACATACCTTATCGTTTGGATTTTATGAGCGTATTAATTGAAATTATTACAGCAAGATCGCTCAGTTCCAAATCCAAGTATCTTCGGGATTTAGCCGGATATAACAACTCGCACAAATGCCTTCGGGTCTTAGCCCGGATATAGCAACTCGCACAAATGCCTTCGGGTCTTAGCCCGGATATAATCACTAGCATAAATGCCTTCGGGACATAGCCCGAATATAGCAACTCGCACGAATGCCTTCGGATCTTAGTCCGGTTATCATCCGAATAATCATGCACATGTGTGCACAAATCATAACACATCTTTATTTCGTTTTCATTACTAGAACTCAGACACAAGGCACTTATCTACCATTACCATTTTCGGCACAATAACCACATACAAAGAGCATGGTTTTGATTCGCTATATAACATGATCTAATCGAATCATAATCTAAGTTCCATTACTCGAAAACTTACCTCGGATGTTGTGGAACGGTTTCAACGGCTATTCGATCACCTTTTCCTTTCCTTTATCGGATTTAGTTCCCCTTTGCTCTTGAGCTTAATTTAACAAATAAATTGATTTAATCATTTTGAACATCAAAGAGAAATTCAAGGTACTTAGCCCATATATATTAGGCATTATAGTCATATATGTATGAAATCATGAATCAAATTCAACATATTAGCCAATATTCTCCTTTAGCCGATTTTCTAAGTCAAGATAAAGCCATCAATATGCTTACCTATAGCCGAACGTACAACATCAATCTATGTATTCATTCATGTGGCCAAATATGCATGTCTATGTTGAGGCCGATTATATACTTAATACATTCTACAAATATGGTTACTTGTATTCACTAAATACCATTTTGTTTCAAGTTTAAAACTCGGCTAATACACATATATACACTAGTAATCAAATACTAACATTTGCACTTCACCTTAATAGCTAGCTTAGCAAACCTTAATTTAACATATAATTGTTCATAACACAATTAAAGCATCCTCTCCATTCCATCAATTCAAAACACATACATTACTCAATAATATTCAAAATCATATTCGGCCTTAGTACACACTTGTTAGCCGATTTTTCTCCATTTAGCAACTAATGCACATATGTGCTCATTTGCTAGACTCTACTTCACCTAACTACCATTTCTCATCCAAATGACATGAACAACATTTACTTATGACATCAAG
Source organism: Gossypium hirsutum (assembly GCF_007990345.1). Taxonomy (NCBI): domain Eukaryota; kingdom Viridiplantae; phylum Streptophyta; class Magnoliopsida; order Malvales; family Malvaceae; genus Gossypium; species Gossypium hirsutum. The sequence continues at coordinate 41,214,615 of NC_053431.1, read as the reverse complement.
CATTCTTTAATTCGGCTATTACTAGTATAAGCTTTAACCATTCATATTTTTAGAAAGACCAAGTTCTTTCCTCAATACATTCATCATCAAAATTCAAGTAAAACAATCAAAATTCCTTCCTTTATAACCATAGCCGAAGGCTCCATTCACCCATCATTAGTGAAAATTTTAGCATGGGCTAAGCAAGAACCATGATAATTTACTTAAAACAAGTAAACATTTCACAAATTTAACACAATATACTAACCTCCCTACGGATTCAAGTGACCGAAATTCTTCCCCTCCTTTGTTTCTTCTATTCGGCCAAGTTGAACAACAAAGAGAGAACTTTGTTTTCATCACCAATTTCCTTTTCATTACTTTATTACTAACCTTTTATTTTATTATTTCTAACATAAAACACTAACACAAAATGTTTATAATAGGCTTTAACCCATAGCATGGCCGGCCACCATCTTGGTTTTTGGTTAATTTGACATGCAAGTACAATTATTTGCAACATGCATAAATAGGCCACTTTACATTTGCCTAGCACATTTCTAAATTTTCTCACATAAGTCCTATTTAATAAAATTCACTTACAATTAACAAAATTCAAACATGAAATTTTCACACATGCATATATACATATAATAAGCATCAAATATGACGGTCAATTATTTTTATGACTCGGTTTAGTGGTCCCGAAACCACTTTCCTACTAGGGTCAATTTAGGGCTGTCACAACTCTCCCCCACTTAAGAAATTTTCGTCCCCGAAAATCTTACCGGTAAATAGGTTTGGGTATCGTTCTTTCATAGAGTCCTCGGTTTCCCATGTAGCTTCTTCGATTCCGTGTTTGAGCCATAACACCTTTACTAACGGAACCCTTTTGTTTCGCAACTCTTTCACTTCACGAGCTAGGATACGTATCGGTTCTTCTTCATAACTCATATCGGATTGAATTTCAACCTCGGAGGGATTAATTATGTGCGAAGGATCAGATCTGTAACGTCGAAGCATCGAAACATGAAAAACGTCGTGAATCCTTTCAAGTTCAGGGGGTAAAAGCAACCTATATGCAACTGGACCAACTCGTTCGGAGATTTCATACGGCCCAATGAACCTCGGACTCAGTTTGCCCTTACGGCCAAATCTGAGTATCAAGGTGAAACCTTAAGAAACACTTTGTCTCCCACCTGATACTCAATATCTCTTTGTTTTAAATCCGCGTACGACTTCTGACGATCTGATGCTGCCTTCAGACTTTCACGAATTATTTTTACTTTCTGTTTAACATCTTTAATCAAATCAACTCCGAAAATTTTACTCTCACTGAGTTCAGTCCAAAACAACGGTGTACGGCATTTACGGCCGTACAAAGCCTCGTAAGGTGCCATCTTAATGCTTGATTGAAAACTATTGTTGTAAGCAAATTCAATCAAAGGTAAATACCGCTCCCATGAACCACTAAACTCAAGGATGTAACATCTCAACATATCCTCGAGTATCTGAATTATCCGCTCGGATTGACCATCAGTCTGTGGATGAAAAGCGGTGCTAAAATGCAACTTGGTACCCAAGGCTTCTTGCAATTTCTTCCAAAATCACAAGGTGAACCTCGGATCTCTATCCGACACAATAGAAATAGGTACCCCGTGTAATCTCACAATCTGAGAAACATACAATTCAGCTAGTTTATCCAATGAAAAATCCATACGTACGGGGATAAAGTGAGCCGACTTAGTCAGTCTATCAACAACAACCCAAATCGCATCTTTCTTACTTGCCGACATTGGCAACCCAGATACAAAATCCATCGTGACTCGATACCATTTCCATTCAGGTATCATGATCGGCTGAAGTAAACCTGTAGGCACTTGATGTTCCACTTTCACTTGTTGACATATTAAACACTTCGAAACAAATTCGGAAATGTCTCGTTTCATACCATGCCACCAAAATCGTCGTCTCAGATCGTTGTACATTTTCGTACTCCCCGGGTGAATTAACATTCAGCTACAATGAGCTTCGTTCAGAATCATCGAAATAAGTTCTGAATTTCTTGGAACACACAAATGACTTCTGAACCTCAAACAATCGTCATCATCAATTTCAAACTCTGTTTCCATATTCGAAACACATTCAGCCCATTTTGCAACCAATTCATCATCGACTTTCTGAGCTTCACGAATTTGATGAATCAACAATGGTTTGGCCTTTAATTCAGCTACTAACACATTGTCGGATAGAACAGACAAGTGTACATTCATCGCTCGTAAAGCAAACAGTGATTTACGACTTAAGGCATCCGCAACCACATTAGCCTTTCCCAGGTGATAGTCAATGACAAGCTCATAGTCTTTTAACAACTCGAGCCAACTTCTTTGTCACAGATTCAAGTCTCTTTGAGTCATCGAATATTTGAGACTTTTGTGATCCGAATATACGTGGCACTTCTCACCAAATAAGTAATGTCGCCATATTTTCAAAGCGAATACGATGGCAACTAGTTCGAGATCATGGGTTGGATAATTTTTCTCATGTGGATTCAATTGTCTCGATGCATAAGCTACAACTCGACCTTCTTGCATCAATACACAACCCAACCCAAGTAAGGATGCATCACTGTAAATGACAAACTCCTTGCCTAATTCGGGCTGCACTAGTACTGGAGCTTCAGTCAAATAAGTTTTCAGTTGATCGAAATTTTTCTGACACTTTTCTGTCCATTCGAACTTAACATCTTTCTGAAGTAGTTTCGTTATTGGTGTGGCTATCATCGAGAAACACTTTACAAACCGTCTGTAGTAACCGACAAGTCCCAAAAAACTCTGAACCTTAGTAATATTTCTCGGAGGCTTCCAGTTAAGTATGGCTGAAATTTTGCTCGGATCAACTCGAATACCCGATGTAGATACCACATGACCCAAGAAGCTAACCTCTCTTAACCAGAACTCACACTTACTGAACTTAGCATATAACTGCTTACCCCGTAAAATTTGCAACACTAGTCCCAGGTGTTCAGCATGATCGATTTCATTTCTCGAATAAACCAAAATATCATCGATAAATACAACTACAAACCGATCCAAATACGGTCTGAAGATCCGATTCATCAAATCCATATATACCGCAGGGGCATTAGTGAGCCCAAACGGCATCACTAAAAACTCGTAGTGACCATATCTCGTTCTGAAAGTAGTTTTGGGTATATCCGAATCTCGAATTCGCAACTGATAATAACCCGATCTCAAATCTATCTTTGAAAACACTGAGGCTCCCTTTAGTTGATCGAACAAATCATCAATACGCGGTAACGGATATTTATTCTTTATTTTCACTTTATTCAGCTGACGATAATCGATGCACAACCTCATGGTTCCGTCCTTCTTTTTCACAAACAATACTGGTGCACCCCAAGGTGAGAAACTTGGTCGAGCGAAACCTCTATCCGTCAACTCTTGCAATTGAGCTTTCAACTCTTTTAACTCGGTTGGTGCCATACAATACTGAGCTATCGAAATCGGTGTAGTCCCAGGTACAAGCTCAATACCAAACTCTACCTCCCGAACAGGTGGTAAACCCGGTAATTCTTTGGGAAAAACATCCAGATATTCACAAACCACCGGCATAGATTCAGGCTTCTTTTCTAACTCTTTGTCATCAAGTACATACGCAAGGTATGCTTCACACCCCTTTCTTACATATTTTTGAGCCAACATCGATGATATTACAGCTGGCAACCCATTCAAGTCAGTAGACTCAACTCGGATTATCTCGTTATTTACACACCTTAAATCAATGGTTTTTCTTTTGCAATTTACAATTGCATCATGTACGGTCAACCAAGAGGATAACATCAAATTCATCAAACGGTAAAAACATCAAATCGGCCGGAAAACAGGAACCTCGGATTACTAGGGGACATTTCTTACACACTTTGTCAACAAGTACATAACGACCCAAGGGATTCGACACTCAAATTACGAACTCAGTAGACTCAACAAGTAAAGTCTTACTAGATGCTAAGGTTTCACATATATAAGAATGAGTAGAACTAGGGTCAATCAAAGCAATCACATTAGTATCAAAGAGAGTAAAAGTACCGGTAATAACATCTGGCGAGGAAGCATCCTCGCGTGCGCGTATAGCATAAGCTCTAGCAGAAGCACGAGCCTCAGATCTGGTTGTAGCATCTCTAGATCCTCTCTGACCGCCACTAGCATTGCCCGTGTTTCTAGATGGTCTACCCCGGGCAGTAGCAGCACTTGGTTTCCCACTCTGATTTACATTTTGTTCAGACAATCTCGGGCAATCCTTGATAAAATGGTCAGCTGATCCGCACTTATAACAGGAGCGGTCATGGAATCTACAACTCCCCGAATGCCATTTACCACAATACTGGCACTCCGTTCTATCTCGACGATCATTTCCAACACTGGCGACCGACGTGACTCGTGTACTCCTAGGGGGTCGATCGCGATCTCGTCTAGAAAAACCTGAAGTGTCTCTAGACCGGCCTAAGTCATCTCTAAATTTCTTCGATGACTGTTGAAAGGGCTTTCCCGAAGATCTCTTACGAAACTCCTTTGCTCCCATATCAGCTTTTCTTTTCTCCTTACTGAGCTCTTCGGCTTTGCAAGCTAGTTCGACAAGTACCACAAATTCTCGGATTTCTAAAATGCCAACATACAGCTTTATATCATCATCCAGTCCATCCTCGAAACGTTTACACATCACAGCTTCTGAAGAAATGCATTCTCGAGCGTACCGGCTAAGCCTTACAAACTTTCGTTCATAATCAGTAACCGACATGGAACCTTGTTTAAGTTCAAGAAATTCCTTCCGTTTTTGATCAATGAATCTCTGACTGATATACTTTTTTTGAAACTCGGTTTGGAAAAACTCCCAAGTTACTTGCTCTCTGGGCACAACAGAAATCAATGTATTCCACCAATAGTAGGCAGAATCACGTAGCAAGGAGATAGTACACTTTAGGCATTCATCGGGTGTGCACGATAGTTCATCGAGTACCCGAATAGTGTTGTCCAACCAAAATTCAGCTTGCTCGGCATCATCGTTGTCCGTAGCTTTAAATTCAGTAGCTCCGTATTTTCGGGTTCTGTCAACTAGGGGCTTATTTGACCTTATTTGGTCAGTTACCGGAGGTATTGTAGGTGCGGGGGTTGTATTAGTCGGGAATGGAGGTTGTGGAATAGTCGTATTAGTTTGAATGTATTGGTTGAACCAATCATTCATCACGCTATAAAAAGCCTGTCTAGCTTCGTCATTCTGATTACTAGCAATAGGTTGAGAGTCTGCCGGCGCTGTCCCTTGTGCGGGAGCAGGCGCTACACTCTCAAGGTCATTAGCTACCGCTCGGTTGGGATCGGGATCCATTTCTATAAGTAAACACATTTTTAACTGTCAGAAATCACCACACTATCAAATAAACACATAATGGCATGTATAGCTAGACCCAAGCGTATTACGGTAGTCCTAGAATCGACTAAACCGTAGCTCTGATACCAATAAAATTGTAACGCCCCGTACCCGAGACCGTTGCCGGAGTCGAACACGAGGTGTTAACGGACTTAATTCATTTACTTACACAGTTCATTTTTAAATTTCCAGACAAGCTGGTTAACTGCATCACAGTCGCTTTAAAAATCATATCTCGAGTTCAAAAGCTCGAAAACCAATTCCGTAAATTTTTCCTGAAACTAGACTCATACATATATCTTAAAATTTTTTTCTAGAATTTTTGGTCAGGCCAATTAGTACATTTTATTAGTTAAAGTCTCCCCTGTTTCAGGGTTCGACTACTCTGACCTTCATGCATTACGACTTAGATATCTCCCTGTACAAGGCTTCAGTACTTATTCCGTTTGTTTCTAAAGAAACTAGACTCGAAAAGAAATCTTTACATATAGTGCATGACTTCTAATTATCTCTGATTAATTTATTGTGAATTTCCAAAGTTAGAACATGGGATCCAGAAATCGCTCTGGCCCTGTTTCACGAAAACTTAAACATCTCATAAAATACGGCTCATATGATATTTTCGTTACTTTCATATGAAAGTAGATTCATCAAGGTTCGATTACATAATTTATTCACTATTTAATTTCATTCCTACTATTTTTAGTAATTTTTCAAATCCACATTACTGCTGCTGTCAGCATCTTTTTTTTTAAGGTAAACTTTACCTATTTCATGGTTTTCCATGGATCAACTAGAATTTTGTCATACATAGCACCAAAATGATCGTGATTAACCATTCCAATGGCCAATCGTTACCAAAAATTTCCATACCACTCAATGAACAACATACAAAATGATTATAATGCTATGCTCAATATATATATAAGCCATTTTCGCATGGCTATCCAAATATATACATTACCAAAGGTACTTGACTAACAACAAAGGGCAGTCCTATACATGCCATTATTAGAGTTCAACTAAAAGAGTACCAAAAGGGCTTCGATAGTGTGGACGACTTCAACTTTGACAATCCCGAGTCCGATAGCTGACGAGCAAAATCTATAAAACGGAGAATCAAAGCAACGGAATAAGCATTTAATGCTTAGTAAGTTTGAGTAATGAAATTAGTTTTGACTAAAGTATAACATTCATATGGCTAAATGAATAACTTCATATATGCACATTCTCATAATCATACTTACTTCACGCTTCAATCAACATATTCATACACAAGGTATCAAACCTAACTAAAGGCCGAAAGTTCGTTAATCAATTGAATGAATACTATTTAAAACGAATCGACTTTTTTCGATGCATATACGAAACATACCTTATCGTTTGGATTTTATGAGCGTATTAATTGAAATTATTACAGCAAGATCGCTCACTTTCAAACCCAAGTATCTTCGGGATTTTGCCGGATATAACAACTCGCACAAATGCCTTCGGGTCTTAGCCCGGATATAGCAACTCGCACAAATGCCTTCGGGTCTTAGCCCGGATATAATCACTAGCATAAATGCCTTCGGGACATAGCCCGGATATAGCAACTCGCACGAATGCCTTCGGATCTTAGGCCGGTTATCATCCGAATAATCATGCACATGTGTGCACAAATCATAACACATCTTTATTTCATTTTCATTACTAGAACTCAGACACAAGGCACTTATCTACCATTACCATTTTCGGCACAATAACCACATACAAAGAGCATGGTTTTGATTCGCTATATAACATGATCTAATCGAATCATAATCTAAGTTCCATTACTCGAAAACTTACCTCGGATGTTGTGGAACGGTTTCAACGGCTATTCGATCACCTTTTCCTTTCCTTTATCGGATTTAGTTCCCCTTTGCTCTTGAGCTTAATTTAACAAATAAATTGATTTAATCATTTTGAACATCAAAGAGAAATTCAAGGTACTTAGCCCATATATATTAGGCATTAGAGTCATATATGTATGAAATCATGAATCAAATTCAACATATTAGCCAATATTCTCCTTTAGCCGATTTTCTAAGTCAAGATAAAGCCATCAATATGCTTACCTATAGCCGAACGTACAACATCAATCTATGTATTCATTCATGTGGCCGAATATGCATGTCTATGTTGAGGCCGATTATATACTTAATACATTCTACAAATATGGTTACTTGTATTGACTAAATACCATTTTGTTTCAAGTTCAAAACTAGGCTAATACGCATATATACACTAGTAATCAAATACTAACATTTGCACTTTACCTTAATAGCTAGCTTAGCAAACCTTAATTTAACATATAATTGTTCATAACACAATTAAAGCATCCTCTCCATTCCATCAATTCAAAACACATACATTACTCAATAATATTCAAAATCATATTCGGCCTTAGTACACACTTGTTAGCCGATTTTTCTCCATTTAGCAACTAATGCACATATGTGCTCATTTGCTAGACTCTACTTCACCTAACTACCATTTCTCATCCAAATAACATGAACAACATTTACTCATGACATCAAGCATTCTTTAATTCGGCTATTACTAGTATAAGCTTTAACCATTCATATTTTTAGAAAGACCAAGTTCTTTCCTCAATACATTCATCATCAAAATTCAAGTAAAACAATCAAAATTCCTTCCTTTATAACCATAGCCGAAGGCTCTATTCACCCATCATTAGTGAAAATTTTAGCATGGGCTAAGCAAAAACCATGATAATTTACCTAAAACAAGTAAACATTTCACAAATTTAACACAATATACTAACCTCCCTAAGGATTCAAGTGACCGAAATTCTTCCCCTCCTTTGTTTCTTCTATTCGGCCAAGTTGAACAACAAAGAGAGAACTTTGTTTTCATCACCAATTTCCTTTTCATTACTTTATTACTAACCTTTTATTTTATTATTTCTAACATAAAACACTAACACAAAATGTTTATAATAGGCTTTAACCCATAGCATGGCCGGCCACCATCTTGGTTTTTGGTTAATTTGACATGCAAGTACAATTATTTGCAACATGCATAAATAGGCCACTTTACATTTGCCTAGCACATTTCTAAATTTTCTCACATAAATCCTATTTAATAAAATTCACTTACAATTAACAAAATTCAAACATGAAATTTTCACACATGCATATATACATATAATAAGCATCAAATATGACGACCAATTATTTTTATGACTTGGTTTAGTGGTCCCGAAACCACTTTCCGACTAGGGTCAATTTAGGGCTGTCACACAATACCTTTTCATTAAGACTGTCAACCAAATATGCCATTTTACTCAATTCAAGCATAAGAGTACATATTACCATATGAACGCATTCATTTCCAATCAATATACAAAATCAAAAAATCCATTTTTCTTTAAACAGTTACCCCGATGAACTAATTGAACAAATATAGATACTTGGGTAACTACACCACACCAGTAGGCACCAAAGTGCAGACTTGTAGGCACTGTAGTGCAAATCCTGTACAAGAGTGTAACTAACCCTATTGGCATGTCAATTGTATCCTATCCTATTGTTCATCCGAGCATAATTTAACATATTTGTACAATTCATATACAATTAAGTTTGTTTCTCACCTTCGTACCAATTTACACACAATTCACAATATAATCAATAGACATAAAATATTTATACAACCACAACCATCACAATTATATATAAAATTTTATCATATGAACTCACCATGTACAAACAGCAATAGTAGAAGTGTTAGGGTCTAATCTTCAACTTTTCCTTTTTCTCGATTATCTACTTGCTGGTTCAAATCTTGATCTATATGGTAATTCAATTTAAATTATTAGTGCCAAATACCTTAATTCATCTTATTCAATGTTATGTCAACTAAATTTTAGTTTTCACTATTTCCCTAAAATTCACATTTTATTCAATTTAGTCCCTAAAATAAAAACTATCATATATTTCACATTTAAGCTCCATTTTTAATTTCACCTTTCTTTAACCATAAAGAAACAATAATTATAGAAATTTCATCTCAAATCCGTAATATTTTCATTTTAGTCTCTAAATTCAAAACTAACCAAATTCACTTTACAAATTAATCCATAATCAAATCTAAGCTTACAACCAAGCTATTTAACCACTAAAACATCAAAACCCATCAATGGGGACATTTTGAAACTGACAGTTTTATGAAATAGTCCCTAAACTAGCTAGATTAAACTACAAAATTTCAAAAATATAAAAATTATGAAAACGAACATCAAATTCACTTATATGCATGGTTGAAAGCTTGGCTGAAATTCTTTATTCCCAACAATGGAGTTTCAATGAAGAAAGGAGAAAACAAAGTGAAAATGAAATGGCCACATGCTTTGTTTTATGTTTTAACTATTTTTAATTATAAATTAATATTATAATTAACATAAATTTTCATTTAAAACATATACTAATCGTCCACCATAAAAGATTATGGCATAATTTCCTTTTAATCCTTAAACATTTACCCTTTGACCCTTTAACTAATATAAATTAATAACAATCGACTTTTACAATTTTTATGATTTAGTCTTTTCTTCCTAATTAACCATTCAATCGACAAATTTACTAGACTTAAAGTTAATATAACTCTATAATAAATTATTAAATATTAATAAATAATATTTATTGACTCGATTCTCAGAAAATGGGGTTACAAAACCACCATTTTCGATACTACTGAAAATAGATTGTTTTAACTCTCCCATATTAGAAAATTTCGTCATCAAAATTTCTTACCTAAAAATAGGTCTAGGTATTGGGATTTCATTGATTCTCCCATTTCCCACGTAACTTCCTCAATACCGTGTCATTATCACAAAACTTTTACTAACATTACACGTTTGTTCCACAGTTCTTTCACTTCCCGAGCTAAAATCTTAGCCAGTTCTTCTAAATAAGACAATTCAGGTTGTAATTCTACCTCATCGAGAGTAATCACATGGGAAGGATCTGATCTATATCACTGACGCATCAAAACATGAAAAACGTTATGAATCTTTTCAAGTTCTAGAGACAATGCTAGTCTATAAGCCACTAGATGAATTCTTTCGGTAATTTCATACGGCCTAAAAAATCTCGGACTGAGCTTTCCTTTTCTGTCGAACTGTAATACTTTATTCCATGGGGATGCTTTTAGAAATACTCTATCGTCGATCTGATACTTAATATTTTTTTTAAATCAACATACGTTTTCTAGCGATCAAAAGCAACATTCAAACAATCACGAACAATATAGGCTTTATATTCACTTTCTTGGATCAAATCATTCCCAACTAAATTTTCTGACCATTATAATGGAGTTCTATACTTATTTGGTATAAAGCTGTGAATGGTGTCATTTTAATACTAGATTGATAACTGTTATTATAAGCAAATTTAGTTAACGGTAGGAATTTCTCCTAACTTCCCTCAAACTCAATAATACAACATCAAACCATTTCTAAAGTTTTAATAACTCGTTCGGACTAGTCTTCTGTCTATAGGTGAAAAGCTATATTGAAATTTAGTGTAATACTTAAAGCCTCATGTAAATTTACTCCAAAACTGGAAGTAAACCTCAGATTGCGATTAGAAATAATGGACAGTGGTACACCGTGTAATCTAACAATCTCATAAATGTATAACTGTAACAAACCAAATGGAACCCAATCTTTGACTTTCACTTGCTAAAATACCAAACACTTAGCTACAAAGTCAAAAATTTCCTATTTCATTCTCAGCCATTAGTACATTTGTTTTCAGTCACAATACATCTTAGTACTACCCGGATGAATTAAGTGTAGTACTTAAAGCCTCATGTAATTTAGTGTATAGGTGAAAAGCTATATTGAAATTTAGTGTAGTACTTAAAGCCTTATGTAAATTTACTCCAAAACTAGAAGTAAACCTCAGATCGCGATCAGAAATAATGGACAATGGTACACTGTGCAATCTAACAATCTCATAAATTTATAACTGTAACAAACCAAATGGAACCTGATGTTCGGCTTTCACTTGCTAACATACCAAACATTTAGCTACAAAGTAAAAAATTTCCTATTTTATTCCCAGCCACTGGCACATCTGTTTTTAGTCACAATACATCTTAGTACTACCCGGATGAATTGAATATGTACTACTATGGGCTTTAGATAGAATATCTCATTTCAATCCTACATTATTCAGTACACATAGTCAATTACAAAAATACGAACTATCGTTAATACCAATATTAAACTCAGTAGTTTGATCACTTTCAACTAGTTCCTGCTTAGCTAAGATGCTGGGTCATTTTTCTATAACTTATGAATTTTCTGAAGAAATAATTATTTAGCCTTCAATTCAACTAAAACAGAACCATCACACTTCAAAGTTAACTGAGCGTTCAATGCCTTCAATGCAAACAAAGATTTCTGACTCAAGGCATCAGCTACAACATTAGCTTTACCCAGATGGTAATCGATCACAAAATCATTATCATTCAATAGCTAAAGCCATCTACACTGTCTCAAATTCAATTCTTTATGGGTCATCAAGTATTTAAAATTTTTTGATTGGTAAAAATTTGACAATTGTCAGCGCAAAGATAATGCCACCAAATCTTTAGTGCAAACACAACTGCAGCCAGTTCTAAGTTGTGTGTCGAATAATTCCTTTTATGAGGTTTCAACTATTGGGATGCATAGGCTATTACCGTAAACAACATATTCTTTTCTAGATTTTGACTGGGCCAACATTGGTGCTTTTGTCAACATTGTTTTTAACAAGTTAAAACTTTGCTGACATTTTTCCGACCAAACAAAACTAATATCTTTCTACATTAGCATTATTAACGGTAGCGCAATCATTGAGAAACCTTTAGCGAAATGTTTATAATATCCTATCAATCCTAGAAAACTACGTACCTCAGAAACATTTCTTAAAGGTTTACAATTCAAAATTGCAGATATTTTGTTAAGATCAACTCAAGTACTATTAGCGAAAATCACATGTCCCAAGAAACTAACTTCACGTAGCCAGAACTCACATTTACTTGAAATTTTAGGCCACAAGTTGGCCTAAAACATGATAATAAAAACATGGAAACGTAAAACCAAAACATTATTAGTTGCATCCAAAATATGTTCGCAAGAGAGTTATTTTTCAAATGGGAGCTTAGTTGTATATTGTATTTTAGTATAGTTTATAAATTTATTTTCTTTATGGGCATTGTGAGCCATACCTTTCAATTTTTCAAACTTAAAAGTATGAAAATCTTTTTAACGTATACTTTGCTTTCTATATAAAATTAATATAAGATGACAACTAAATAATATTTCAAATATAAATAAAATAAAATAAATATATGAAAATTATTCATTTTGGTTTTCTTTTTTAGCCTGTAAAAGTTTTGATACCAATCGTTACTACAAAGTAGCATTTGCACTATATCAGTTTCTAAAGATGAACAATATGAATCACTCTAATATCAACACTAGAAGTAGATTCCAAAGCCACTGTGGTAATAGAAGTGGAAAAGATTTCACAATACATTTTTGATAAAATTTGGAACTTAAGGTTATTCACATTCCATCATTCTAAAGCATCAAAATCACCACGATTTTCCTTGCAAATAGACACTCGTTCTTCCAAGTATGTATCTAGTATCAATGCTCCTAATACAACTCTCATACTTGGAACTCTCTGCCATAATAAGTTTTCCTTTACCTAATTCACTATTGGCAGAAGCATGGGTGACAATGTCACTTTTTTGCACATCATTTTCCATTGATTTACCAACATTAGTTGCTGCATGATCATCCACATATTCCTTATAAAACTTATATAAATTTCATGCACAATGTGAACTTATCTTGGAGCTTTCTCTTTGGAATAAATAACATGAAAAGTAAAGCCAATCCATTTCATCTTATTTCTAGGATTTAGTTAGTAACAATAGAGAAAAAAAAAATTTGCGTTCACCCCAATATTTGTCAATTTTTTTTATTTAACATTCATCTCATCCAAGGTTCTTTACTCAAAGATTTCTCATTCAACAATTCTTTGATACTTCAAAGTTCAAGAAGAAACAAATTTGATGTTGGATATTCAAATCCTAACATTTGTAAAATAAATACATATTTAAATTAAATAACATAAATGAAAACTATAAAAGCTAACAAAAACTTAATGCAACCCCTTAAACCCGACTTAGACATTATGGTTGAATCTTAAAGATCACATTGGCCATGATAATGGCACAAAAAATGATTAGCTATTTCTTTTCAAAAATTGTTATCTCTTTTATTAAAAAAGCAGTATATTGATTTGCTTGAGAAAAGCTAAGTTAACTCTTTGAATATCTAGTAAAGATATTTTAATAAATCAAATAAGCTTGAAAAGTCCAAGTTTGAGTAATGAAAGTAAATGTCTTACTTTGAAAATGTCACAACGGAAGATTTAATAAAACTCTTATTTGTTGACTAAAAATCGTTACTTGATTCATTTCATAAAATATTGAAAATTTAAGCAATTAGGTTTAATTTTCTTAAGAGCATATATTCGAATTTATAATAAAGTTTCTAAGTCAAAATTGTAATTATGTTGAAAATTTTGGTTTTTTGTACTGATTTGATAAACCATTTTAATTAATGATTTCAAACCAAATCATGCAAAATTTCCTAAAAATCTAAAGTCAGCGTCCATACCACAATCCATAAATAATAATTAAATAGTCCCCAAAAATATCAAATAATAATGTTTGAAAGTTTATACTTAAAATATCTTAGTACTCTTTCGTAAGCCCAACCCATGTCCTAACCTCGAGGATTATCTGAAAAATCAGGAAATTGAAGGGGTGAGCTTTCAAAACCCAGTTTGAATTCAACATAAAAGAAACAAAATTTAAGTCATACATTTCATATATATATAGCAACACATATATTTTAACATAATATCACATATAACAAGGTGCATGAGAAATACGATACAGTTTTTTCAGAAATCAGTGCAAGTTTTACAAAACAATTCCTACCCATCTCCGCTACACACCAATAAAGAGTTCCCCAGAACTCGTTCATCCAATAGCACACCATGTTGTGGCCAAGCCACTCAATATTGCAGTCAAGCTGCACGTTGTTGACAAACCACTCAATAACTTTGTGCCCAAGCCACTCAATATTGCAGTAAAACTGCTAAAGTCTTCTTCTTTTCATAATCATCCCAACCCCATGCATGTGTTATGGCATATGAACATTATTTTCAATGGGCATGCTTAACATGTGAACCGGATTTATAATCAACACAGTCGACATGTGAATCTTATCTTAATTTCAATATCAATGGCATGATTTATATATCATGAATATCATATAATGTCAATATATCACACATCATGAGTATTGGAATGTAAACATATTTTCACAATTTACTTGTATTACATCAACATAATCATACGATCACAAAATGATCAGTTTGGAGCACTTACTTGAGAATCATCCTTTTTACAGGATTTTTTCATAAATTGTAACACCCCTCACCCGTATCCAACGCCGGGACAGGGCTTGAGGCGTTACCAAACTTAAACATTCACAAACATACAAAATTGGGTCACTAAATTTGGCCCAAAATTAAAACTTTTCAAACACATGCATATCGTCCCTTATACAAGCCTTCGAGGCCTAAAACATACATCGAGGTGGTTCGGGACAAAACCGAAAGCATTCGATAAACTTTGGGCAACTTAATAAATTTTCTTACTTTAGGAAGTCACACGCCCGTGTAACTTGGAACACGCCGTGTAACTCTCTGTTTATGACGTCAGCAAAATAATTTATACCACACGGCCAGGCCACATGCTCGTGTACTAGGCCGTGTTCTCCACAAGGTTGAGACACATGGTCGTGTCTCTGCCCGTGTAGCTAACACTTAGACTATTTTCCAAGCCTTATGTTGACCTTATTTTTCCCTCATACTTTTACACATCATAGGCACAAATTATAACATCAATTTAATGTTTGATCAACCTTTGGTGAAATTCAATTAAATAATTTGCATGTTGTCATACATGTGTTTATTACCCAACACTTAATCTCTACACATTCAACAATTGTCCATGTTTAATCATTATCATCTTACTACCATGCCACACATTCACTCTATGGCTAGGACCATCTTGAATGGTCCTGGGGCATTTATCATGTACATGTGCCATATACTTCTCATACATAGTGAACAAGCATAATGACTTGATCACATCATAAGACATTAACACATACCATGGACAAATAGGCTTACAAGCCAAAATCATTATAAGCCACATCATATGGCTGTACACAATGAATTAATATAAGGCAACATCTTGGCCAAAACATAAAAACACATATCAATAATTAAGTCCCTATACATTGCACTCACTTGAAGAAATTAAGTTTCAACAATACTCCAAAGATGGTAGCTTGATAGTGTGAGGTTGTCTCTAACGATCTCTAACCCCGAGCCGATCTGAGGACACTAGAAGAAATGGAAGAGGGAGTAAGCTTTACGCTTAGTAAGTCCATATGAAAATAATAAGCATTATAACAATATGTTTCCTAGGTAAAACAACTATAATTACACTTTTACTCATATTCTGGTCAAGCTATCTACTTCAGTCATAGTCGATAAATTATTTATAAATCGAGCTACAGGACTCTAAATTAAGATCTGTTAATTTTAAATGAAATTAGACTCGCATATCTTCTTACAATAAAATTTCTAGAATTTTTGTTCCGGCCAATAAGTACATTTTATTCTTTAAACTCTCCCCTATTTTGTTGTCTGATAGCTTTGACCTCTATCTACTAAAAATAAAATATCTCGTAGTACGAGACTCATATAATGTTCTTGTCTCTTTATCTTGAAAATATATTCATTAAGGATTTCATTCATATGAATTTTAACTCATAATTATTTTTTTACAATTTCTAGTGATTTTCCAAAGTTAAGACAGGGGAGTCTAGAATCACCCTGACTCTATCTCACAAGAATTCAAATATCTCATAATAAAAAATTCTTTTGCTTACATCATTTCCTTTATGTGAAACTACACTCATTAAGATTTAATTTCATATATTATTTAGCCTCTAATTTGACTTACGCCATTTATGGTGATTTTTCAAAGTTGGGCTACTGTTGCTGTTCAACACTGTTTCGGTGCAATATCATAATAGCTATCATAATTTCTTTGTCACATTGATCATGGACTCATTATTTCATAAATCCCATATTCAATTACACAATGTAAGTCAACATGATATTGCAGCACAATTCATAATCATAAGCATAAGGATGGTTCATCTTTCAAATCTTTTCACTTGTTCATCATGTATACACATACATATGCATGAATTCGCTTACTCATCATTTATCACATTTCAATAAGGAATCACTTATGAGTATAATGTACGTACTTGTACATATCCATAGCACATCGATTAACTTTACCATTATCACCACGCCTATCTCGGGACTTTTTTCGCGTTATTCATTATAATACCCATTGAATTTCTCAAAAATCTGGATGGATAATCCATTTACCGTCAAGTCATATAAGTGATCATCTCAAGTACACACTCCCGTGAACCTCACATCTTACGGTGGGATTACCAGTCCAGGCTAAATCCCCTATAAAGACATATACTCAAATGAGATCATATCTAAATTACCAGTCCAGGCTAAATTCAGATCCTAATCGGATTACCTATCCGGGCTAAATCCTTAATGCACACATGTTCTTCGGAAGGCTCGATCACTCAAGGAACACCCGTCCGGGCTAGATCCTTTTCTATATTTGAGATTAACGGATTACTCGTCTGGGCTAAATCCTTTTCTGCAACACATGTAGGATCTCAAGTCATGTAAGCCATGGTTTATCCATCGGATTTCCCTTTTTATTCAACTAGGATTTTTCTTTTTTCATCAAGTATCTCATTATGCATGTACATCCAATTCAACACATTTCCAAGTTTATTTAGACATTAGTCCATGAAATAAACATGGTATTGCATACAATTTTATTTAGGCATTTGTTACAATATATAATCTTTATATCAACTAAATAAATATCCATCACACAATGCTAACACATTAATTTAAGTTCAACTTACCTCGGTTTCGAGTACGACTATTTATTTCGAGTTTGTGCTTAACCTTGTTCAACCTCGTTCTAAGCCTGAATCTTGTTTTCCTTGATCTATAATGTCGAAACCATTTTTTATTTTAGAAAAACGGGGATCGACCTTAAAACGAGTGGAGTCGCTACCAATCCTTTTGTTTAGGTGTGATTGGATCACCTGATAAAATATTTTACTCTATTTAAATCAACTTTGGCCTACGAAATTTGAGAAAACAGGTTCGAGAGCTGGTTACGTGCGAGGAAGGAGTAGCACCCTCGCTACGCCCAAAATTGATACCAAATTGATTAAGTATTGTTCTTATGTCTAAGATTTTTTTTAAAAAATACTATGAAATATGATTTCTTTTAAAACATTCGAATGGCTTAAGTTGGTCATCAAAATTCTCTTATTTCAAAGGAATACAGCATCACATCCAGTACGATAGGACACGATCTTTTATACCTTCGAAACCACGATTAGCTCTTGACTTCCAAAAGCTCATACGTTGAAAATTACAAAAGGATGCCCGATTGTTTAGTCCAACGAAAAGCCGAAACCCAGCACAGTAGGGCACGATTTCTCGAATTTCCAAACATTGAAAATTGCCTTGTTTTAGAATTTAGAAAATACGGATGAAATTTTAAAGGAATATTTGATTATTTTGGATAAACGAAAAATCGAAACCCAGCACGGTAGGGCACGATTCCTCGAATTCCCAAACATCAATCATTACCTTTGTTTTAGTAAATTTTCAAATAAACAATTGTAAAACCAGCTCAAAACGCATTAATTTTCCTTGAAATAAAATGGAACTATCAATTTTAAAGAAAAAAGTTGAAAATTACAAAGCAACATTTGCGAACAAAAGGCGAAATTATAAACATGGGACGATATGCACAAATAATGTATTATGCTTGGTGAATGAAGATAATATAAACTTAAGAAGCAAATTAACAAGACAAATAATAAAATATAACTAATCAAAGAAAAATATAACCAAATTTTTAAACACGGATGAATAACAATTGACATAATAATACAAAAATGAATAAATAGTATGCAACAATGATATAAGAAATAATATAAAAACAATTAACACATAATGTACAAAACAAAATAGCAACTTGGAACCGAAATAACACAAAACAATTTTAAAAATGATGAATTGATGAACAAATAACACATGCTAGAATTTGAAACAATTTACATAAAAAACTAAGAGTATATAAATGATCATTAAAATAGATGTTATAAAAAGAAAACATTTGATTCAAATAATATGCAAAATATTTTAAAAACATTTATTTAAAGTTGACAATATGCATACAATAAAAAGATAACTTAAATATTACATAAAATATGAAAAAGATAGCAAAAATACATAATAAAATATGATCTTAGGGAATGAATTATATACATAGTAGATTTTAAAAACATATATATACACATAAATAGATTTAGAAGCAATTATATATAAAAATAACATCGAATTAATAATGTATATAGGATCATAAATTATATATGTATGAATATATATAAAAGACATTTAAACGAAATATTATACAAGATATTAAAATAATATGACTTAAAAAGACTTTACAAAATAATGATTTTATAAAAACAAAGTAAATTATTAAAGTAACTCAACACATATAAAAGGAAAAAAATATTAAGTGAATTTTAAAACTATGCAAATAGGAAACTTAGTTAAAACAAAATTAAAATAAAAGGGATAATTTATAAATAAAATAAACTATTGAAATTAAAATAGGGACCAACGCGCAATGCGTGCGAATGCACGGGGACCAAAGCTGGAAATAATCCAGATCCCAAAAAGCGACGTTGAGGCGTGGACCAAAATGAATTCATGCACAAATTACAAAGCCAAATTTAAAAAAAATGAAGTATAACAAATACTGTGCAATTGAATGATCGTGCGAAAGGGGAGGACCTAGCGCGCAATTAACCCTCTAATACTAAACGCGCGGATCTCATTCGAGCCTGGGCCGTGTCAACGGGTTGTGGCTCTCAGACGGCGTTGTTTTTAAACCATTGAAATTGGTCTAAACGGCGCCGTTTTCAATCCTTTATAATGGCTAAATTAGGCTAAACTCGGCCGAATCAAACGTAATCCCTTTCTTTTTCCCTTATCAAACGTTAAATCTCTCACTTTAACTGTCGATTCACTTCCACAAACAGCCACCAATACATTCAAGCTTGGAAGGGTGACTTTTCAGCCTTGATATCTCCTTTCAGCTTCGATTTCAATGAAGCAAAAAGAAGTCCATGGCATATTCGCAAGGTATGGCTTTCCTTTTTTCTCGTTTTCAAATGCAACAATGAAATACCTCAAGAAATAAACCAAAAGAAAACAAAAAAAATTAAAGAAGCTTAAATCAGAAATCACCTTTTAACAGTTTTGACTGATTTCTTTGTATTCGATTTGCATCTATAATCCATTTACAGTACAAATGATGGCTTTTTATAGCCGATTTTACAGCATAAATAAAAGAAAAAGAAAAATTCTATTTTCTTGCTATCATTTGCTGGCCTATTTTTTCTATTATTATTTCTGTTGTTCTTCTCACAGGTTCCATTGTGGAGATGGCCATATGAAAGGAGAGGCCATTCTTGAGCGTGGAGGCCGTGCGTGGGAAGCCACTTGTGGGATCCTTAGCTAGCTACGGCGCTGGCATATTCCAAAAACCTCTAGGGTATTTGGTGCTTTCAAACCATTGGGCTCCTTTGGGCCATTTGTAAATTGGGTTAGGGATTAAGTTAGGGGTTTTGGGTGTAGGTTTATTAGGTTTAATGTTTGGGCCTTTATTTTTTAGGGGGGTTAAATGAATTGTAAATGGACTTTTTTGGACTGAGTTTTTTGGTTTATCTTGTTTTACTGTTTCTGATGGGCCCGGGAAAATTGGGCCTTCTACATGTAATATCACATTTAGCCTACTAATTAGTCATATTATTCATATGGGTCCAAAAATTATATTTTTACAAATTTATATTTTGACCCTAAACTTTCACATATTTGCACTTTTTCCCCAAGGCTCGTAAAATGATTTTTATTCAATTTCCTTGCATTTCAAGCCTAGCCAAATCATTTTCATAACTATGGAAGCCCCTAATTTCTACTAAATCACCCTTTTATGACCAATTTTATAATTTTTACAAAACAGTCCTTTCGGACGTTTTCAACAAAACCTGCTTAGTAAAAGTCGTTTATTACACACCGAGCCTTCATATTCTACCATTAAACATCAAAATACATGCCTATCATTCATGGGTAAATTTTTAAACACAAACCCTAGGTCAAATAAATGGTTGAATAGCTAGAACATGTTACCGGGACTTCAAAAATGCATAGAACGTTAAAAACGGAGCTCGAAATCACTTACTATTGAGCTTGGAATCTTGGCCAAGCCCTAACCATGGCTGCTCTTGGTACATTCAGCTGAATCAATAAGAAAGGGACACATTTGGGTTTTAAAATTTGTCTTTTAATTCATTTTACCCTTAAATAACCAAAATGCCCTTTTTACTATTCTTTCAAATTTTACCCAAACAAGGCCATTTTTGTCCAAAAAGTTATAAAATGGTCTAATTACCATATAAGGACCTCCCATTTAAAATTTCATAACAATTAGACACCTCTAACATGTAGAACTCAACTTTTGCACTTTTTACAATTTAATCCTTTTGACCAAATTGAGTGCCCAAACGTCGAAATTTTCGAACGAAATTTTCACGAAATTATTCTGTAAAGTCGTAGACCATAAAAATATAATAAAGATAATTTTTATTACGTCGAATTTGTGGTCCCGAAACTACTATTCTGACTAGACCCTAAATCGGGATGTTACATAAATAATATAAAATAAGTAAATACAAGAGTAGGATAAGAGAATTAATATTTAGAGAATAGACATTTGCAATAATGAAATACCGATGTTTCCTAACCAATAAGCGGCACCACTTTAATTTTAAAAAAAAATATATTTTTTTAAGTGTAGCCTGACCAATCGGCGGCACCCTTATTTAACACCAAGAACACCAATTTTTTTAATTCTAGTTTTAAAATTTTAATAAAATTATTATTATTATTATTATTATTAAAGGGGGTTGGTTTGGTCCCCCAACCCCCACACAACATATTTTGTTATACTTGAAGGTTCCCCTTCCCTCTACCAGCACCATCGAACGTAAGTCTCAGTTTCCCTTCCATTGTTTTTTTTTAAATTAATATTTTTAATACTAGTTTAATATTTTTAAAGTATGTTATACTTTATTAAGAAGTTAGTATTTAATTTATTATCTCTGAAAATCAAGTAAAAAATATGGTTAATTTGTTTAGTATAATTAGTTATATTAGTAGATGTTTGTAATAATTAATTTGTATTTTAATTTTTTTATATTACAAACATTTTTTGTTATTATTCTAATTATTATTAATAGATTAGAATTGTGTTACAAGTTTAATTTTTTTTATATATGTAGTTATTTTATATTTCACATTTTTATTGGTTGATATTATTTTTTAAGGTAAATTTAGATAAAATTAATAGTTTAAGTATTAATTCAAAGCATTATTTTTATATTTTTTATTTGTTAAGTCGAATAAGAAAATTTTATTTGTTTTTGCATATATTGATATGAGTTCTTTAATTATTGCAGAAGATCATACAGTTAGAATGATCTATTTATCGGTAAGAGAATGTTCTAATGTTGTACGTAATTTTTAGTATAGTTGCACATGATTTTTTTATTTAATTTCACATTCTTAACCAATTTTGTAATATGATTAAGTTTCATACCGTGTGTTGAGGCCGCGTGGCCATGGTTCGAGCTACTAGGAGATACACGGATTATGCCCTACTTAGATGCCGCGGGATTTGGATCAACGACAGTAATCCGTGTGATTGAGTTGAGGGCCGGCTTAATATTGACACTAGTTGAGCAGTGGCGCCTAGAGATATACAACTTTCATTTATCGTGTGTGGAATGCACCATCACATTGGAGGATGTTGTAATGCAATTAGGGCTCCCCGTGTATAGTGATTCGGTAACCTGTACAAGTGGTATAGTAGATCTTGCGACTTGTTGGGAAATGTGTCCACATTGTACTAAACATGTAACTATTTTCTATTTTTTTGAACGATAAATAAATAAATAAAGTTAATTGCACATTTCACTATTATGTCTTTTGTATTTTTTACCTTTCACATTTGCATGCATAACGAAATTGTGACAAACAAATATTAGCTCATTGATTGTCTAAGTTCAAACTGAAGATAATTGGCATTGGCAAGTTGTAAAGCATATATTAAGGTATCTTAAAAGAACCAAGGATTATATGCTTGTGTATTCTGGGGAGGACCTTACTCTTGTTGGATACACAGACTCAGACTTCCAAACCTTTAAAGATTTGAGGAAATCGACGTCAGGAAATGTATTCGTTCTAGGTCATGGAGCCATAGTATGGAGAAGTGTAAAACAAACTTGCGCTGTTGACTCTACTATGGAGGCCAAGTATGTGGCTACTTCTGAGGCAATGAAAGAAGCAATATGGCTTCGAAAGTTCTCAATTGAACTTGAAGTTATTCCTAGTATGGAAAAACCTATAACATTGTATTGTGATAACAGTGCTACAATAGCTACTACCAAGGAAATGAGAAGTCACAAGAGGACGAAACACATTGATCGAAAGTATCACTTGATACGAGAGGCAACAGCCGAAGGAATTGTAGATGTGATGAAAGTAGCTTCTGAAGATAACCTTGCAGATCTATTTACCAAGACTCTTGTAACTAGGAGTTTTAACAAACACGTTGAGGATATGAGAATGCAAAACATGACACATTTACTTCATTAGGGCAAGTGGGAGATTGTTGGGAAATGTGTCAATATTGTAGTAAACATGTAAATGTTTTCTATTTATTTGAACTATGAATAAATAAAAAAGTTAATTTCACATTTCACTATTATGTCTTTTTTATTTTTTGTCTTTCATATTTTACATGCATAGCAAAACCGTGACAAGCAACTATTAACTCATTGATTGGCTAAGTTCAAACTAAAGATAAGTGGCATTGTAAGAACATTTACATTGCGAGAAAGACAACTTACTTCAGTAAATAATCTAAATGAGTCCGTAATCTCGTAAAAAAATCAAAGTGAGCATTTGATTCAAATACTAAGAAGGATTATTATGTCATCTACAATTCCAATTGGGGAGATGACTAGTCTTGGCTATCGGAGTAATTGGCTCCACGAGTAGAAACATGGATGTATTCATTGGTAAAATGATACATTGGACTAGACCCAAGATGAATTAATTCTGAATCCGTTTGTGAATTAATTCACTTGTGATATTCATGGTGTGCTTTACCTAAATCTTTAGTTGATCACTGACCATGCATTTGCAACTTAGGTGTTTTGATATAAGTAGAGGCTTATGCTCTAAAGATAATCGAGCCTATAATCGATATATTGGGTACATAACTTGTGTATGGCATGGCTTTACTAGCAACATGGAATTCATATCTCTATTAAAGAGTTAATGATATCATTTCATTGGCATTGTGTGGATTGATAAATATGGAATGTGGCTACGGGTTGCTTGTTCTCGAACGAGCAATTTATCGCAGTGATTTATTGACAGTGATCATATTAATCATTAAGAAGACAAAATGGTGACAATGAGATAAAATAGGATTGTATTGAGTGAACAAATTTAACTCAAAGGAATCAAGGATATCATATGAGGGTAACACACACATGACAAGGTCATTGGATAAAGCAGTTGGATGAACTACTTTCATAAAGAGTATAGAATAAAAAGATTTCAATGATTTTAATGTGACTTCCGAGATTTGATCATAACGTCTAGGCCAAGTTTGGGGTGTTACATACAGTCCTACTGGAACTCTATCAGAGAATTTGCTTTCAGATTAATTATTCCAAAAATAATATTATTTTAATAGATTTAATATTAAAGTTAATTGAATACTTATCTTAATAATATTTTATTAATTTAATATTAAAGTGATTTTCTTAATATTAAATTTAATTTAATGTTTATCTTGTAGATAAATATTCTATTAATTTAATAAGATTTAATATTAAATTTACTATTAGATTAATTTAATATTATAGTGATTAAGTTTAATAATAGTTGAACTCTTTAAACTCTCCTTATATAAAGAGAGTCTTGGGTCATTATTTTTCACACACTTGAATTCAAGAGAAAGTTGTAGAGAAAAAATTCTCTAAAGAAATTATTTCAAAAAATTTCTAAAGATATTTTTCTTATTTACAACTTCGCCCAAAAGTTTAGAAAAATTATAAAATTACCCCACTAGTAATTTTCATGAAAATTTTTTTATTCGAAACAAGCCCATACTCGATAGACGTGACCTTGAGGATAGTAAAGAAGACTACTCGGTTGAAGCATTTATCCTAGACGAATTGAAAATGTACAGTTTTGATTAAGTATTTATTACTTTAGATATTACAACCAAGTTCTTGTTTTGGAAAAAAATTTAAAACTCAGGTTTTTTCTTGAATTTATTTTCTATTGCATTTTCAAACCCTATTTTCCAACAATCTGGTGTCCTAAGTGTAGTATTTTCGTCAATATACACTTGTAATTTTTTTCAAACAGATTGGTTAATAAAACAAATTCATTGATTACATTAATATACTTTATATAATTGCCTTTCACATGGTTTTTGCATGAAAAGCAAAATAGAAGCTAATTTTGCTCATTGGTTGTCTATTGTTTAAACTGATACTAAGTAGTATTACATGGTCAAGTCGTAGAATGGAAATACAACTTGTATTCATAGATGAGCCTAAACATATCCTTCATCTAATCAGAAATGAGCAAACCGGTTGAAAGACTAATATGTTGTCTACAAGTCCAGTTGGGGAGATGTCTTGTCTTAAGCATCAGAGCGGATGACTCCCAAAAGATAAAGACATAGATGTGACTGAATGGACTGCTAATACATCGGATAGGACCCAAGAAGAATAAATCCTAAATCCGTTTATGGGATTTATTCACTTGTGACGTTCATAGTGTGGCATATATAAATCTTAAGTGGATGGCAAACTATGTATGCGTGATTCGTACATATTGATGTAAGTCAAAGCTTGATTTCAAATAGATAAGGAACCGAAAGCTTGTACATTGGGTGTACAACTTCTGTAGTATGTAGCATCATTCACAATAGTAGAATTCATAACCCAAAACATGCGTAAAAGATCTTATTAGTATTACATGGTTAATGAAAAGTAAACGTGACCAGGATTCGTCCGTCTTTGTGATGGATGACTTAATCACTAATTGATAGTGATTGACTTTTCATGAAGGAAGATGTAATGGTTACCATGAGGTAAGATAGGATCATATTAGGAGAACGAATATTATCCTAAAGAGATCAATGATATCCTATGAGGGTCACTCACTTATAATAAGGTCATTGAATGGGCACCAAGTAGTTGCTTTCATAATAGTATGTCGTTGAAGAGAGCTCTGTTACAATACTATAATGGAATGACTTCATGACTAAATGAGTTTATAATTAATAGACCAAAAACCAAAACTTAATTATAAATCATTTGAGCCTAAACTACATATGTTCAACTGGTCCCTTCGTTAGCTCATTGAAACCAAAAATGAATTACATGTTTGAATAGCAATGAACGAAATGAATAGAAAAAGAGAAATGGAAAAGATTCATGAATAATTATGGTATTCTCCAAAAAGGAGAAACTAAATCATTTGGAAATGAATGTAGGTTTCCAAAAATGGAAATAGAAATGAAAATGAAAATGAAAATGGAAACTTACAATCTTATATAGGATTATTTAAAAAATGATGGAAGAATGAGTTTATATTTTTGGACTATTTCAAAGTCCAAAAATGAAAATAAATCATTCGGCCATGGTGAACATGTTGAGTTGTGACATATTGAACGAATTTTTTCGAAATTTTATCGGGGGTACAATAATCAAAATTTTATTATAGGGTAAAATCGTCAAAATTTTACTAAAGTAAAATTGGGATGAGAAAATTATTTAATATATAAATAGTAAAGTTTATTTTTGGAAATAGAAAACTAAGTTAGGTTGGATTAAATTACATAATATTGTTTCAAAATAGTTAAGGAAGTACTCGTAATTGTACCCGATATGAGAGAGGCCCAAAACCTTTCATATGACATGAAGTGGTCGGCAACCCTAGTAAAAATACAAGGGTGAGTCATTCACCCCATTTTTACTCTAAGTAGAATATTGTTTTTCTATTTAAAATAAATATCAACAACTCTACAAGGGTTCTACCTTCTTTCCCTATAAATAAATGGCACTAGTAGAGTTATTAACACAACTTTTGAGAGATTGTTATTCTGCTGAAAAATAGCGAATTTATTCTCAACTTATAAACATATTTCAGTTTCTATTAAAGAAGAGAGAATTTTCATTTTCACCTCAAAAGGAAAACTTTTTCTAGTTCTCTGTTTTGATTCAATTGGTTTGAGCCCACACTCAAAGTAGTTTATAGTACAAGAATAGCGGAAAAGATCGGTTGGTTGAGAGCCAGAAAACATCTAGGATCCACTTATCCAAAAACATAGGTATGAATTTAATTAAGGTTTCTTATTATAAATATCACAAACTGGGTCGATTTTTAAAATTTTAATTTTTCGCTGTGCAAGAAAACCTTTTTCAAATCGAGTTTTTTTCCAACACTATTTTGGTACCACGAATCGATTCGAGTGTGGAATTGAACAATCACAAATCAAACTCAGTATTGGAAATAGTTTTCTTACTTTCGATGGGAAAGTAATTCCCTCTCAATAGAAACCAGTAGAATTGTTTTTCCCCAAAAAATATAATTTATACCCAGAAAAGAAATTCTCACTATTTTCGAGTAGAATAACAATATTTCAAAGTTGTGTGTTTTTAGCCCTACTAGTTCCATCTATTTAGTATAATATAAATAATACTTATATGATAGAAAAACTAGTCCCCTAGTTCTACTAGGAGAGAAGGGGTAGTATTTGGTCTAATTATTTGTGCTTCCTGGACTTTTAACCCTTCACTTTATAATTTAATCCAACCCAATACAAGTTTTCTATTTTTAAAAATAAATATTATTTATTAAATCATTTTTAATTAATTAATTTTCCAATTAAATAATTTTTTCAACCAATTTCTAATTCCATTAAAGTCATGACAACTTTACTGTAAAATAATTTAAGAGAAAATATATTTAATTTTCCATATTCAACGGATTCACAATAACCAATTACTTTAATTATATTTTCGAACTTCAATTATTTAATTAAATAATAATTTGAAAAACTTAAATTAATTCTCAAGTCATTTCTATACTTAGTGAGAAACCATATTCATTTCCAAATGTAACACATTTCTCTAATTTTGTCATTTGTATTCATTTTGTTCATTTGATTTTATATGAAATTCATTTCTAGTTTCAATAAGCTAGCAAAAACAAAAAATTGGAAATATGTGATTATGGCTCAAATGATTTCTAATTAAGTTCCATCTTTTTACCTATTAATAATAAACTCATTTAGTCATGAAGTCATTCCACTATAATATTGTGATTGAGCTCTCAATTACATATCATTACGAAAGCTACTTGATCAATGCTCGTCCAATGACCTTGTCATAAGTGTCTTACCTTCATAGGATATCCTTAATCTCTTTGGGATAAATCTGTTCTTCCAATACGATCCTATTTTATCTCATGGTATTCATTACATCTTCGTTCATGAAAAATCAATTACGATCAAATAGTAATTAAGTCATTTATAACAGAGACAAACAACTCGTGGCTACATTTACTTTTCATCTATCATGTAATGTCAATGAGAGGATATCATTTACTCAATTCTTGGGCTATGAATTCCACTATTGTGAATGATGTTACATACTGCAGAAGTCGTATACCCAATGCACCAACTTTCAGTTCCTTATCGATTTTGAACTCAAGCTTCTACTTACATTAAAGTATAAGAGTCATGCATACGTAGTCCATCATCCACTTAAGATTGACGTATGTCAAACTATGAACGTCACAAGTGAATAAGTCCATAAACGGATTTAGGATCTGTTCTGCTTGGGTCATATCCAATGTATTTTCAATTCAGTCAGACACATCTATATCTCTATCTTTTGGGAGTCATTCGCTTCGATGCTTAAAACAAATCATGTCCCCAATTGGACTTGATAGAGGGCATATTAGTCTTTCAATCAGTTTGCTCATGTTTTATTAGACTAAAGACATGTTTAGGTTCATCTACTAATATAAGTTGTCTTTTCATATTACAATTTGACCACGTAATACCACTTAATATTAGTTAAACATTAGATAACCAATTAGCTCATATTTACTTCCATTTTGCTTTACGTGCAAAACCTATTGAGGACAATATACAAAGGCTATCAATTTAACATGAATATATAATTTTATTGAATTAATTTTTTCAAAAAATACAAGTGTACAAACAAATATATTACACTTGGCGCACCAAATCCAATAGTCTCCCACTTGCCCTAATGAAGTAAATGAGTCATATTATGCATTCTCATGCTCTCCATGTCTTTCTAAAAAATCCTAGTTAGTAGAGCATTGGTAAACGGGTTCACAAGGTTTTCCACTGATGCAACTTTGGCTACATTTACGATTTCATCTGTTATTGTCTCCCTTATGATGTGATACTTTCTATCAATTTGTTTTGTCTTCTTGTGGTTTATGGTTTCCTTGGTGTCAGTTATTGCCAAACTGTTATCACAATATAGTATGATAATTTTTTCCATGCGAGGAATGACTTCAATATCCATAAGGAACTTTCGTAGCCATGTTGCTTCTTTCGTAACCTCAGAAGCAGCCACATATTCGGCCTCCATATATAGTGGAGTTAGCAGTACAATCCTACTTGGTACTTCTCCACACTATAAACCCACCACCTAAAATACCGAAATGGTAAACATTAATGTTACGAAATGGTGGCATGAAACACAAAAAGATATTGAAAATATCAATCATGAAAGTCAGCGGTCAACATTAGTCAAAATAATTAAAATACAGTTTTCATAGATGAGGAATTTAATTAAGAAAAAAAATGTTGAATTAGATTTTTAAAAAAGAAAAAAAAAGAAATTCGAGTGAAGAAAAAAGAACAATTGGGCTATAGAGAGATCCCTGGTGAGGCTTACACGCAGACCCAGTCTCCATTCCTTCTCCCACAGTTATATTCTCCTCCCTTTAATCGCAATTGCCAATCGATTCTGTGTTTGGCCTTTATAATGGAGCTTCACATTTGAGCAAACCAATTTTGTTGGGAAAATGAAAACAACACTTTAGCACACCTTCAGCTAATGGCAGCCAAAGTGAGTCAGTTCCCAGTGGGTCTATTGCATGTGAGGTTCTACCTTTACATGCCCCAATTTTCCGTTGATTTCTTTGATATTTCTTTTCCATTTCTTTTCAGATTATACACGAATTCTTCCAAGCTACGAGTTTATTGATTGTGTAATTGGAAGGGATTGTTAAGCACTTCACTTTCCCTTGTCTGAATAAAATTGTAGTGTCATTTACTCCTGATTTATGAAGAGATCAGGCAATTAATTTTGTTTTTATGAAAGGGAATGATTCAAAGTCCTAAAGCTCACATAACCGGCTTTGCTTCATTCATAAAATATTAACATGGCTGCTTTAAGATACTTAATCAACAATTTCTTAATTTACTGGTAAGATGATTATTATGTTATGTTCGGGTTTAATCTATATAAACCTCACATATTATCTCAATTAGAAAAAAAAACACAAATATTGTTCAGAAAAAGTGTTAAACGTTCAATTTAAGTGTTCACATTTTATAATTTATATTAGATTTTTTAAATTAATAAAAATTAAGTACTAATATAATTATATTTTTTTATAAAAGTAAATTATTTCTTAATTTTAATATTATATATGCAATATTTTCAGTTATTTTGGATTTATAATTTGATAATCTCTTTTTAAGGATTTATAATTTGATAATCTCTTTTTTATTAAAAAAAGATAAATTAATAAAAATTAAGTATGGAATATAATTATAAATATAGATTTAATTTTTTATTTCTTAATTTTAATCTTATTTATATTATTTTGGATAAAAATTTTATAATACATTCAACACATTGTTGTTAAAAGATTATATTAAATAAAAAATTAATATGATTATTAAACACATTTAAAATACCAAATGTAGAAAATTAAATATTTCAATAGTTTGTCAAACTCACCTTTAATATTTTAGATGTGTGTTTGATAGTCATATTAATTTTTGACCAACTATTGTAATTGCTTAGAATTAAATTTGTGCGACATATTTGGATAATCATCGTAATTAGTGGATTTCATTTAATCGAATGCAATTGAAACACCCTAATTTCATTCTTTAATTCTGAGGAGTAGAAATTTGAGTAATTATACGAGCAATTACACTTGAACACAATCACCTTATGGCTTTCCAAGCACATCTATATATTATTTAAGTTTAAAAAGTTATATTTATATAATAATGTTGTAATTTTTGAACATATTTTATTTTTAAATGATTATATGCTACTGTATTAATCTCGTTTAAATAATTTAAATTTTTTTACCTACTATATTTAATATTTATTATAAATTATTTATACTAATTTCAAGTATTTATTATTAATTATATCTTCATTTAAAACACGCCTTAATTATCAATTGTGTGTTGACTAAGTTGTAGGCGGAGCACTTCCTAAGGTTTGAGTTCATCACAATAGTCTTAGTTCCATCTTTGAATATCTCCTTACGCTAACCCTTATAAAGAGTAGCAATTGCCTGAATAAACAATTTCTTTGGTTTATTGAAATTAGACTGAAAATTGGAGGATATTTTGGTTTAAGAATGGGATTTCCATTATATTAAGCTAATCCTAGCAAGGCTGTAAATATGTTTGAACTTTCCTAGAGAAGATTAAAGAAGTAATTAATCAAAGCCTACCCTGTTTTATATGCATTGGTGATGTGGTGAGCTTACAATATTAGGAGGTTTTAATTAAAGATTAAAAGGGCAGCAAACCACAAGGTTAGCTCTTGGACGGAGCTTAAAGGCAAAAAACTAAGCAGCCAGGTCATATGACCCCCAAATTTGTAAAAACTAATTAATTAATAATCCAAAATTAGACCATATGAGTCGAGTGTCTTTGTCTAGTGCTGTTTGTCTGTCCAAGCTAATAATAATCTGCTGATTAGTGGAGCAGTTGAATGTTTATGTTGCCCATGTTTGAATCCCAAAAAACCGTGTTGCTTTCTGCTGCTGCAATGGAAACTATACAATTTAATGGAATTTACCCTCTAATCACCTCCATGTATTACCATACCAATTCCCTAACACCTAAATTTCTCTATATCAAAATTTAACATATTATGTTGCTATATCTAAAACAATTGATGTTTGTGTTTTGCAAAATAAACACTTTACTGATGCCAAGATTATGTAATGATTTGGTTTAAAAAAATATGTATAGGCAGATAATCCAATTATAAATTAAACATTTGAAATTAAAATTGAAAAAGTAAAAGAAACATAAAATGAATGTGATTGGATCCTGGTCCTCGGTCGTGTCAAAGATTTCCCCATTTACAAGGATGCTTGGTTGTGTTAATAACACTGCAACTTGCACATTTTACATTACATGGCCTGAAACTCAGAATCTTTTTGTTTTCTTTTTTCTTATTTTTCCTCTTTCATTTGCCGTTCCACCTTAGTTACCACCTCCTAATTGAAATTTTCTTACACTCACTCAATCCTTGGACTCACATTCTCATCGCCTGCACTACTTACTTACCTTTCAAGTCATGCCCATGGTTCATAGCAAAATTGAGAGAATGTGTTACGCAAAAACAACATTTATATATGTCATGTTTCCAAGAAAAAGGTGTGCTATTAGTACTGCTAATATATATTTTTTAAATTTTGGGGGGGTTGTTTTTTTAACTAGCTGGTCATGCCTGTATATTCTTACAAGTTGCTTTTCTGATATGAAGCTCAAGCTTATCGCTTGATAAATCAATCCTAGTCGGTGGTATAGAAGTGTTTTTTTGGAGTTCTAATTTCTACTTATATATTAATTTATGTTTTTGTTTAATTTCATGAATTGTTGGCAGCAAAAGAGCCAACTCTTTACGCCAATCAGAGAGTATAATCATGACCAAAATCAAGAGGAGCATATTTTAATTTAGTTTAGTAGAGAAATAAGGGAGCTCTTAAGCCAAGGTCATATAACCCCAAAAAAAAATTAGTTGAAAAGGGGTGGTGTAGTATGGGAGACATGGAAACACAACCCACGTTCTCCTCCTATCTTTACTATTTATCTCCCTTTTCCATTTCCCCATTTCCCCTCATTAGCCCACATATTATTGTAATGTCAAATATTGTTATTATACATTATACTTTGAATAGTATCAATTAAATTCCTTCATAGTATCAATTAAATTTCTTTGATTAAATCATATTATTAGTCAAGTATAATGTGTGAAGTTGTAGACTTAAATCCATATTATTTGATTAGATATTTTTAATATTTATACTTTTTTTAATTTTGAGATTTTAGTCTTGATAAAACTACTGCAATTATATCTATTAATTAACTTTTTTTATGAGTAATATGTGAAACTAGTAAGCTAACATGACATTACACATGTAATAATAAGTTTAGAGTATCATATTTAAAAAATATAAAAATTTAACTTAATGAATTTATTAATTACACTTTAATTATGACTAAAATTTTAATATTTAAAAAAATATAAATTAAAAATCACTAAATTATAATATCAAATTCACAAAAGATTTATAGCAAAATTTAAACTAACTATAATCCCACCTATGGCCAAAATGTTGTGTATTTCAAGGAATTAATATATACCTCTTTCTCTTCCTTGTGAACCTCCATAAATTCTCTCATCACCATCACCTTCCCCCCCCCCCCTTTCTCTCTCTCTCTCTCTCTTTTTCTCTCCTGTCAAACCCACTGTCTTGATAAACAGTACTGCACAAGGAGAAGAGTCGGTTGTTTTATGGTGATCATGGTTTGTCTTTTCTTTTATTTTTTTTTTGGTCTATCAAAATTGTTATTGGCTTTTGCGGTTGAATTGGATGTTGATTGTTTTTGATGTTGGTGGGTTAGGGAATTGAAAAGCCCGCATGGTTAGAAGCACTGTACACACAAAAATTCTTTGTGGGGTGTTGTTACCATGAGACAGCAAAGAAGAATGAAAAGAACGTGTGCTGCTTGGATTGTTGCATCAGTATCTGCCCTCATTGCATACCCTCACATCGCTTTCACAGGCTTCTGCAGGTTCGTCGCTACGTCTACCATGATGTTGTCAGATTGGAAGATGTTCAGAAGCTTATCGATTGCTCTAATGTTCAGGTTAGTTCATTATTTCACTCAGAGTTTGCCTTTCAGCTCAGAGTTGGTAACTGATGATTATGACTTGAATTGGGTTAGGCATATACTATTAACAGTGCTAAAGTGGTGTTCATCAAGAAGAGGCCTCAAAACAGGCAATTCAAAGGCGCTGGAAACTACTGTACTTCTTGTGACAGAAGTCTTCAAGACCCTTTTATCCATTGCTCTCTGGGCTGCAAGGTATATACTCTAATCTAACCTAATGTTAATATTGATCAGCAGCAGCATGCAATGAAATGAGGCTTAACCTTTTAGAACTGAATTATTAATTATCAGGTGGATTTTGTGGTAAAACACTACAAAGACCTCACGCCATTCTTAAGGACATGCAATACCTTGACACTCAGCCCTGACTTTTTGATTCCACAAGACATGGGAGAGGATGAGATGACAAACGAGACGCCACATTCGACAGTAGTGGATAGCAATGAGCGACAAAGCTTGTCCTCAGGGTCAGACAACACCAGCATGGCAATGGCAATGGCAATGGCAATGGCAATGGCATACAATTCTGATCAGCACCAGATTGTGAGGAAGAAGAGAAGTGGGCTGTATTTGTGCGGGAGATCAGCTTCCAAGGTGTCTGATGAGGACATGGCTACAAGCATGAGTAGAAGAAAAGGCATTCCCCAGAGATCTCCTCTATGTTAGCAAAAACAATAACTTAGAAAATAATCATAACCCTAAAGAGTTCAAATTACAAATTTTTTGGTCTACTTTTTTAATTTTGGACTGAATCATTAGTTTCAAAATGCTATAAGACTCTGTCTGTCTCTCTTTTCAAATTAATTTAGTCACTTGGTCGGGGGGGTTTGTCTTAATTAATGGCATCACGTGATTCCCAGTTCCAAGTTAAGTATTGGTACAATTTCTTCTTTTTCTCGTAACTATATCATTATTTATATTTATAGGTTTACTAAATCCGAGTGATTATCTGCATTGGTTGAAGAGTTTTTATTGATTAACGTTTTCCTATATTTATTTATTAATGAATTGGAGAACTTATTGTTCTATTATTAAGCCTGTGAAGAGGTAGCTACCTTCTAATTAAGGCTAATGAAAGATGATGGATGGATGAGAAATAGTCTTATAAATAAATCTCAATATCGACCCCCTCAAGGTCTCATGTGTGATGAAGGATGTTGTAAGAAATTGTTTTCCAAGTGTCGTGAGAGAATGGAATGGAAGATTAAAAGTCTTTGAGATTTTCTTCACACAATTTCCTCGTGAACGGAGAGTAATTTAGTTTTTTGACCAGTCAAAAACCCTACCACTCTAAAAAACAAGTCGTTATAAGGGTACTAGTACTTGAGAGAAACGAAATATTAACTAAGCACACGCTCTTTATCTTTTTTTAATTTTTTAACAACAGTTGAACTTAATTTTAGTTTTAAGATTCGACCAAAATTTTTTATATAGAATTTTAAAATTTTATAAATTAGTAATTTTTTAAAAATAATAATAATTTAATTTAATCTTTTAAAAATTATAAAAATATAAATTATTTAAATAATAAATTTAATTTCATCCCTCTAACAAATTTTCCCATCTATACTTTATTTTCTTTTATATAATTTAATAACTCAATTTTAATTTTTATAATGCATCGCCTTCTTACATGAGACTCATCTAAATCCTTTTTTTTACAGGATAATGGTTTTATTTCAATTTTGCTCCCTCTATTTTTTAAAATTATATAACAATGATCAAATGTTAGTTTTGATCCTTATGCTAACTCAAATTTGAGATTTAATCTCTATACTTTTTGGTATAATTTGATAACTCAACTTTTACAATGTCATTAGTTAATTTAAATACTTTATTCTAATTAAAAAAAAAGCTAACATGAATTTTAAGAATTTTTGCATAAAACACTTCTCTGGTCTCTCTCAATTTCGATATTGAGCAAATCAATCACTATAAAAAGATTGAAGCAATTTAATTCTTATCAAATTAGCAACTAATGACAATTAATTACGGTGTTAATATTTTTCGTTAATTGTACATAATTTCGATTGGTATAATAACAAATTTATTTCTCAATATTTATATATTCTATGTAAATGTTGACAGAACATGTAAATGTTACAGGCTAAATTTTTTAATGTTAGAGTATTCTCAAAGACCAATCATGTGATGATTGTAATAAGATACTTGTTTACCTAGCTAATTAATAAAGACGTGGGCATTATTACTTTTAGCCTTTATTTCTGCGGGTTAAATAAATTGTTTAATAAAAAAGTCCTAAGAATAATATGATTATTTTTACATGTCCTTAGGCAAGTATTATTGTAGGCTTGGACAACACTAATGCATTGAGATTAATATATTCTTGAATATAACAAAATGTTGTTATGGATATGTGATATCAAGTGAACACATAAGTATTGTTAAAGAACAATATACCATGATAATGCTTCTTGGATTATTATGTAATAGTTATCACGGTATATACCATGAGAATGCTTCTTGGATTATTATGTAATAGTCATCACGGTATTTCTCATAGTGATTGATAATTATACATATGGTTCTTAGACTTAAGATCATCAAAGTTCCAACATTGTAAGTCAAATGCTTTGACACGGTCAAACATCTTCTATAAATGGTTATACTATAAAGACTGGTGTCAAGGATGCCATAATCTACGTAGTGCTATATGAATGATCAAGATAGGATTTGTCCTTCCTATATAATGGGAGTGATATCTCTAGCCCTTTGATCAGGTGAGACTAGAAATGCATAATCATGTTCAAATGAGTTAATATAAGATATCATATATATCTAAGTTTATTCAGGATGTAATGGATAAAAGATTAGACTATACAAGTTTGATTATTCCATTACTTGTGTTCAATATAGATATCATGGAAAAAAAGATATACTACATGATGCTATTATCATAGAAAGGCTATGTTGAACCACAACTTCTTATAACTTGGGTAGCAATGATGTGTTGCTAGATGTCACTCACTATTCATAATATTAGAAGTGTTTTAATATTACTTGCTAGGTTAAAGGATCCTATATAGTTACACATTATGATTGGAAAGATCAGAGCCCAAGATAGTTGGAATTATACTTAACTTGTCAATAAATTAAATTAATTTGATAAGGTTAAAATTATATACGATATCTATGCATGCTGACACACACATAAAGTGGTCAAATTAAAATATTGTGAAATATGTTTCTATTTTATGTGGATAAATCTAATTTAACGAATTTATTAAATAAATCTATTCGATAATTTCGGTCAAAGAAGAATTTAAAGGATTGATATAAATTGATATAATTTTGGAAAGAGTATAAGGTTTATGAATGTGATCCCTAAAATCCCCCTTCGAGATTTATGTCAATTCAAAAGGGTAATGCTTTGAAGAA
The DNA here is from genome assembly GCF_007990345.1 of Gossypium hirsutum. Classification (NCBI taxonomy): domain Eukaryota; kingdom Viridiplantae; phylum Streptophyta; class Magnoliopsida; order Malvales; family Malvaceae; genus Gossypium; species Gossypium hirsutum. The sequence goes on along the minus strand of NC_053431.1, from coordinate 41,177,100 downwards.
GAAAAGACAACTCTCTTATTTTCTTACCATGATTAGTTACTCAAAATGGTATCTTTCTAGCATCAAAGAAAAAAAATTGAAATCCTCATACAAAGTTTCAAGAGTTCTCTAATTGTTTTCTTCTGGGATGGATACCTTAGAGGCTGAATCAAAACGTTGTGGTTGTGGTTTGATTTTTGCATCAAAAAAAACTACCATCATCAAAATTTCTCTTTTCAGATTAATGAAGGTATAACTTTGGTACCTACCTTAAATCCAGATTCACTCCTCACACATTGATCCATGAGTTATGGTTGTCGAATTATTTTTTTCACTACGTCATGGGTTGTACCAACGTTCCAATAGTTAATTCATGACCAAATTGATAGAATGTGTAGATATTGCAAGTTAAATTTATTTAATCAAGATCAAATTGATAGAATGTGTAAACTTTAAAGATTGAATTTCTTATAATATCAATATATATTTGTCGAAAAGCATTAACATTGTGATTAACTGTCATTAGTTGCTCACTTTCAAAATTAATAGGGATTAAATTGCTCTGAGTTTTTAGAGAGACCAATTTGGTTATTGTCAAGATTGTCAGCGACCAAAGGTCTTTTTATAAATTTTGGCATCGTTAAGATTCTTTGTTAAATTTAGGTAAATCACAATGTATTTTCTTTTTGTCACATGGCTGCCAAGAGAGCTTCTTTTTAATTTCAAAATGTCACACCAATGAATTCAACAATGATAACAACTGGTCTTAAATTTTTTAATTTGAAAAGTAAATAGACTAAATTCTTGAAAGCAAAAATATAAGAACTAAATTCCAAATATATTATAACTTTTAAATTTTTACTTTATAATTTAGCCCAAAATTTAACTCAATACGAAGTGTGAGAATAAACAATACTAGTACATAAATAATTAGTAGGACCACATGCAATGAAAAGAATTATCCATTAATTATGGTACTTTGAAGGATCACATGTTACATTAAAGATTAAGGCTTTACTGGATAAAATAAAAAGAAAATTAGAAAGATAAAAAATTAAATGAGTAGAAAAGTAAAAGGGTAAAAAATACAAGGTTGCATTTAGTTTATGAAAATATTTTCTATTTTTATTTTCATTTTCATTTTTCATAAAATAATTCTTACTTTTTAGTTTTTTTTTAAATTAAAGAAACATGTTTGGTAAATAAAAACAATATTTTTTCAATAATGAAAACATATTTGATACCTATTTTTTATAATAAAAACATGAGAAAAAATAAAAAATTATATTTATATAGATTCAAACTAGAATATCAAATTTAACATTTGAAAAAATTATTATTATTATTATTTTTTTACGTTTATATGAGTTTCAACTCATTATTTCCAGTTTTACATTGCATTTTTAATAAAAACAATTATTTATTATTTTCTAATTGTCATATATTTTCATTTTTATTTTTCAAAAATCATTTCTAAAACCTTTAAACAGGATATGCTTTCTTGAATATTTTCTATTTTCCAAGAAAATATAAATAGTATATATATTTTTAAACCAAACGGAGTATAGTCTTTAAATATGCTTGGTATGAAAAAGAATAATATAAATTTACCACTGTATTCTAATATACATATCTAACTCTTTTTTTATTATTGAAGATTCCATTTTCAATAACAATTTTCATACAAAATTATTATAATATTTAAAAATAATTATGATATAAAAATAAATTATATTTGTAAAAGACAGTTTTATTATGTATGCTATTTATTGAAAATTTTAAATAAATATTAAAAGAATATATCATTTAACAATCAGATTTTTTCAAAATACAAATAATATAAAAAATTATGGAATGGATATTAAGTATGGAAGTAGAAACATAATTATTTTGATTAAATTGAAGAGAGAGAGAGAGAATCTAATGCAATTTCTATTTCATCTACCCATTCATGGAGTAAGGAGTTTTAGAAGTCCAGGAATGGCAGTGGTAATCCCAATTCCCAACCAATCCCATAAAAATGATTTAAAAGACAAAAAAGATATTTTAAAAATTGATTTCATCTCAACCTTTCTTTTGGACATACAAGGATTATTATAAATTTGTACAAAGAATCTTAAGCACATGCATTCCTTTTCTATTTTAAATCATCTACTTCATTAAACATTAAATCTTTTTTAACAGTTTTTACTACAATATAAGATAATTTTTAGGGATAATTCTTTATTGTTACATTGTATTCATAATTTAATCACAGTATAAAGTCAGTAAAAAATAGAATTGAAATTTTATCACATGTCTTAATTATTATTATTTTTTTAATATTTTAAATACACATAGTAAAATCTTAACCCAAAACTATTCCAAAGAAATTATTTTTAAGGAAATTTTTAATTATCATCTTCAATTCCTACATTAAATATTTTTTGGGGGCGTTTTTTTAACGAGACGCTACAACAAAAGCACTTTTATTGGTAATATTTTGGTGAGGGTACAACAAAAGGTCAGCTAATACCAAAAACAAATTCAACTTTTTTCGACCCAAGGAAAAATGCTATTAAAAGCCCAACAACATTTAAGGGCATTTTTAGCCCATTAAAATGAAATATAAATAATTCAATTCTCCTTTTCTCGGTAGCCATCCCAAATTCAAAATTGGATAGAACCAACGCATTTTCATCACTCAAATTCAGAAACCTTTTGCATTCTCATAAGATTAGGGCAAATCTTGTGTTAATACATCCACCACTGAACTCAATCTCTCTTTCCTCCTAATCTTCTGTGCCACTTTCTTCATCCAGGATAGTTCCCTTCACCATATAGCTGATAAACTATTATCAAATTTGAGGAGCTAAAGTCATTTCCTTTTTCATGCAGGTTTGACCTGAATTAACATTCTTCTCTCCACTCACAAATTTTTCGTTTATGCCTTTTCTCCTCAACCATATCCTTAAATTTCTATCATCGTTTCAACTGTTATGATAATGCCTTGAAAATTCTAATATGATACATGACATGATTTTGAGCTCCAACATCGAAAATATTATTAAAAGAAATTATAAAATAATTGGAATGAAAAAAATTATGAAAGAAATTTGATATTGGAGATGGGAATGTGTAAAAAGAATTTAAAAAGTGAAAATGTGATTAAAAGGACTAAATTCTAAGTTTTGAAAAGTATGAGGACCATTCTGCAAAATTACCCAAAAGTGAAAAAAATATGAATTATTACGGATTAATTGTCATGAAATGAATTTCAATGTGATTTGGAGGGATGAAAATCACTTTTTGGAATAAATTTAAAATTTTTGAATAGTACATAAGCTAAATTGTAATTTTCCCATTTTATCGAGAAAAGACCTAAAGTGCGGTTTTCATTACTCACATATTTATTAAAAAAAATTCATGACGAATTATAAACTTGATTTGATCTAAGTATCGAGTTTTGAGAAGAAATCACTAAAAAATGCAAAAGGGGTAAAATGGTAATTTGATCAATTCCTGAAACTTTTATGATGAAAATAATATTTAAATATGATATTTGATATCTAAAATTATTTTGGGTCATTGGAATCTTGTTTTAAAGACTTAGGCCACAATTTGACAAAAATTGAACATGAATGGATGGCAATTGGTGTAACACCTCATACCCGTAACGCACACCGAGGCGGAGTACAAGGCATTACCTAACTCAATATCATGCTTACAACCAACCTCAAGTCACCGAGACTTGGTCCAAATTAAAATTTTTTTTATTTCTACTTTGACCTTCTTATTATGGGCCTACGAGCCCTAAATCGATCATTGAAAACTATTCAGAACCTTTTCGGGTCTTTAAACCAACCTTAAGAAATTTGCCTTTAAAACAGGACACACGCCCATGTGGAAAGGTAACACGCCCGTGTGACCATTTCGACATGGTTGTGCTGATGGCTCGTGTGATTCACACGGCCTGAGCACCTTGGGACACGCCCGTGTCCTACACCCGTGTAGAAATAATTTCTAATTCATACCTACAGGGGTTTTCACATGGTCGGACACACACCCGTGTCAATGGCCCGTGTTCCTCACACGGCCATGACACGCCTATGTTCTAACCCGTTTGCAAAAACTTGGACATTCTGTTTCTGACGTCAGCATCCCTAAAATGTCACACGGCCATGGCACACGCCTGTGCGCTAGGCCGTGTCCTCCATACGGCTGAGACACACGACCGTGTCTCTGCCTGTGTGTTTATTACCATGCATATTGACTTGAAATTTTTACGTGCATGGGACACACAGCTAGACCACACAATCCCATGGGGCTGACTGTGTGTCATATACGGCCTAGAAACACGTCCGTGTGTCTACCCGTGTAGACAATATAAGGCTATTTACCAAGCCTTTTTTCCACCCTGACATACTTAGATTCATAAATATACCAACCAATATCAAAACAACACAACTTTTTATATCAAATCAGCCACAATAGACATTCATTTAACCATGGCAATACATATTTTATAAATCAAAATGAGTGTTACCATCATTCAAGGCTTAATACAAAATGAAGGGTTCCCAACCTGAGTCATTACAATTGGCCAATTCTCAAAGACACAAAATGATAAAGTCTAAGTCCTATACATGCCATATTCAAAAATATAATTCCAACTATACCGATTGCTTCGGCTGATAGTGTGATCGATATCTCTGACTTTTGGTGATCCTTGAGCTAGATAGGTGGTACTGTAAGGAAATGGAAAGGAAAAGGAGTAAGCATAAAGCTTAGTAAGTTGCACATAAATAAATATACAAAACTAAGTCTACCATTTATCAATAACTCATGATACCAAAGTGGGCATAAGCATGACTTACTTTTCACTTTATACAAATCACATAGCATATACAATGAGTTCACATCTTATACATATGTATCACTTAGGTACCTATAATACTCACAATACAGTTATACTTTCCTCATTAACTTAAATTCATAACTTTCGCCGTTGAACCATTCGGTACGCTACCGGATATTCCATAAGACTCAAACATGGGGGTGCCGATGCCATGTCCCAAACATGGTCTTACACTGGCTATCATCTTCGAGGTCAATGCCATGTCTCGGACATGGTCTTACACTAGATCTCACATAACCGTGCTGATGCCATGTCCCAAACGTGGTCTTACACTGATACATCTCGCAACTGATGCATGTCCCAAACATGTCTTACACTGGCTTACGTCTCGAGGCCGATGCATGTCCCAGACATGTCTTACATCGAAACTCGTCTCGATGCCGATACCATGTCCCAGACATGGTCTTACACTGGCTCTCATATTGTGGCCGATGCATGTCCCAGACATGTCTTACACTAGCTCACACAAGTAACCCAAATGTTAAGGCATGAATATCTAGTTTACTTCCTAAGGTTTCAATGGAAGTTCTACTATCTCAATTTCATAATCAGTCAATTCATTCTATATCAATTCAATGATGATTCCAACACATATGTCAGCAATGTAGTTGTATCATTTACATACAACTTACCTCGGATTTCAAAATATAGCGAATATACAGTTTAGTCGATTTTCTTAGCTTTCCCCCAGTCTTGGTTCTGATTTTTAAATTCTTGATCTATATTAGTAAAAATACACTCATTTAGTCACTAATTACAATTAGACAATTAAAAATTTACACCTTTGGTAAAGTGACCATTTTGCCCCTATGCTCAAAAATTGATTTTTATCGAATTTCTTCCCATATTAAGCCTAGATGAACTCTTTTTACTCTTATAGAAACTCTAAATTCTCTCTATTTCACACACTTATAACTTATTTTGCAACTTGTGCAAAATAGTCCCTTTAAGTGTTTTCATGCTAACACATTTCACAAAAGTTGTTTATAAGACAACTGAGACTTATTTTCTTCCATAAAAACTCAGAAAACAACACAAATAATTTCATGGAAAAACCCTAAACTCTTGATCATTTTGCAAAATAGACCCCTCATTAGAAAGCTCATGTTTCTAGGGTCTCAAAAATGTAAAAATCATTAAGAGAAACTATCAAAATCACTTACTTAAGAGGGCTCAAAGTTGCTGAAACTTTTGAAGCTTTCAAACCCCAGCAATGGTTGATAATTTCGGTGGGAAGAGATGAGAAGAAAAGAAAGTTGACTACTTTTTCTATTTTAGTCAAAATAAGTCACCTAACATACCAAACTTAAAGATTTTGTCCCCTCTTTGACTCTATGGCCGGCCAAGAACTTTTAAAAGGGACTAATTGCCCTTTAAATACCCCCAATTTTTGGTTCTCTATCTATTTGACACCTTTACTATCAATTTAGGACTTTTACACTTTATGCGATTTAGTCCTTTTTCGCAATTGGGCTCACAAACGTTAAAATTAACTCACCAAATTTTGCATGCACTATAATAACCATGGTATGACTCTATTTTAAAAATAAAATAATTCGTCCAACTTTATATTTGTGGTCCCGAGACCACTATTTTGACTTGGCCTTGAATCGGGCTGTTATAATTGGAACCCCCATCAACTTATCTTTTTCTTTTTTTCTCTGCTGACCAATAGAGACCATTGTTGCCATTTTTCTTTTCTCCTTTTCCTTTCTCATTTCTTCATTTTCTTTCAAAATTTCCATTACTCACCTTAGGATTTTGTTGAAATCTTTATGGAAACCACCTCTTAAACTTATTACCATCATCAATTTCACTAATTTCAACTTAGGGTTTATGAAGCTTTGTTCAGAGAAGATAAAGCTAGAGAAAGAAAGCTTCAATAATGGTAAGAAATGGTTTCTTACACCTCTATTAGTTTGATTATTATTGAGAAATTATATAAAAAAAGCTTAGAAAGAACTTATGTTCATTTTTTATTATATTTTGGTTGCATGGAAATGAGGAAATGGTGATTTGAGGTAGGGGTGAGTATTCGATCGAGTCGAGTCAAAAAAAGTTAAAAAATTTTGAGTTACTCGAGTTGACGAATCCTATTTTAGCAACCGAACTCAATTTGAATTTTTTTCGAATCAGATTGAATCGAGTCAAAAATTTTGAGTCAAGTCTATTTGAGTTAATAAATCCTATTATTTATACTCAATGTTGCATTTACATAAACCAATTATTTAACTAGTAAACGAAGTATAAAATTATTTAACTACATAAACAATATAATGGTTTTGCCTTTTAACTTAATGAGTAAACATTTATCAAAACAACGTAGTTTTACCTTTTAGCTTAATGGTTTTGACTTTTAATTTTAGAAAAGGTAAAAATTTATCAAAATGGCGTAGTTTTTCCTTTTCTTATTCGGATTTTTGGATAACTCAAATTATGCAATTCATATTCGAGTGAAATAAAAAAACTTAATTTTTTTTATTCGAGTTGATCCAAATAACTTGATTAACTCAAATAACTTGAACTATTTAATTCAAAATTTAAAAATTCTATCAAGTTTTTCGAATTGAATCGAATTTTTCTCACCTCTAATTTGAGGATTTCCAAGCTTAATTGATGATGGATTGGTGTTCATAGAAGATTGATTAAGTGTTGGAAAAGTATCCTGGATCGTCTTTCCCTTAAGTTAGTAAGCTTAGGGTTTATGAAATTGAAGTCATAGTTAAGTGTTAATATATTAGTGTGTAATTCCATGGCATAATACGATGAAATAAGTCATTAAAATGTATAGTGTTTTTATTAGTGGCCATGAGATGTGTTGTTAGGAAATTATGTGAAAAGGATGCTAAGGTTGCCATGGAAGTAATTAAAGCTTTATAGGATATGTATATGTATGAACCATACTATCATTATAGAAGGTCTAGATAAGAACACTATGGCCAAAAATATATATATAAAAAGTAAAGTCTTGCTTTATGTCGACAAGTGTCTATACAAGCTTAAAATACCAAAATTGCCATAAAATGATACAAAACACAAGACACCGTAAATTGTATACGGACTAATTAAAAAAGAGAGTTTAAATGTGTATGAAATGATACTTTGGTGCTTATATGTAGAGTTAGGCAAAATATTACCTACCTATTAGGCAAAATATTACCTACCTATAATATACATTCTAAAAACTGAAATGAAAGACTTTAAATGTGTAACGTCCCAAAAATTTAATTGTTGATCTATTAAATTTTGCTATTAATCAGTATTTGCTTTAGTGGTTAAGTACCTTGTTTATGTATTTGAGGTCCTGGGTTCAAATCTATCTTTAAGGGAAATTCAAGTATTTTTTCCCTAGACCTAACTCTGGTTGTTGGGCTTAAAAATTATTCTTGGTCAATCTGTGTTAATGATGAGCTTAGTGGTTCAATGGTTAAGTTCTTGTAAACCTTTTGGTCTTGTGTTCGACTTTTTGCACGAGCTAGTGGAATATTTTTTTGCTTTGCCTTGTTCTTGTAGAAAAGTTGAATTCAAATTCTTAAAAAAAAATCTGTGTGGTTATCAGTATATAATAGGTGGTTATCATGATTCTTTTATTGTTTTCTTTTCAAAAATTAAATTGTTAGAAAAAAAAGGTTTTTATTATTTTATTTTACTTATTTTAATCTTTCCCAAATTCCCTGCGTTTCCCAATTGTGCTTCCACATTCTATTCTTTTTGTTCCTTCCTTTCTTGTACTTTCTTTGTTTTCCCTTCTTTCATTCACGCCTCTTGTGTTATTTTGTTCTTGATTTCTTTGTTGTTTTGTTTAAATCTCTTCCCTACAAATTGGTGTGGGGTTTAACCTTATTTTTTTGTGCGATTGATTCTACTGGAATTCATAGGTAAGTGTTCTCTATAGTTCTGTATAAGGGTTGTGATTATTGACTTAATTATCACTGGAGCGTGGTTTAATTTCGTTAATTTTTGTTGTTAGGTGTTAATCAAGAAGTTCGAAATTTTCTTGCTATGAGTTAGTGGTGCTTGGTTCTGCTGTGGATTTTTGGGTGAGTGTTAGAACACCTAAGAGCTAAATTTTAGATTAATAATGTTTATACTAGCGTTTTTGAATGGAAGTGTTAGTTGGAAAGTTGGGAAATCATTGCTAATCAAGTGGGTTAATTAACGTTTTAGGTTTTGGAAGCTTTGCGAGTGGTTTCACTTCAGAAACAATCAAGGTGTGTAACGAAAAACCTAAAAATCAGCGAACAGAAAAAGCTAAAAATCTGTATTGTTGATGCCACACTGTCATGTGTGTGACACACGACCATGTGACAGGCTGTGTGCTGGGCTGTGTGTGACACATGGTCTAGGCCAATTGGACTGTGTGGGCTACATGGGCATGTGTGAGGTCGTGTAGGCCCAAAAATTTGAATTTCTCCCTGAGACTGTAAATATCATTTGAATCGAACGTAGGTCTTCCATAGGGTTTGTATGTGATCAATGAAGCTATAAAACATGAAAATTGACCATCTGTTAGCATAAAATCTGATATATGCATGCATATCTGAGGTGATATATATGATAAGAAAAATCTATAATATGTATAATCTGAAAAGTGTTATGTATGTTCTGTATCGGTCATGATAAGCATGTATATCATAAAAATATTTGACATCTGTTAGTTCTACACTTGCATTTGGGATGAGCCTTGTGTATATGGAGGAAGTGTGGGCTATCTTTATCGTAATTGGTGGCACAACCACAAATGTTTCTGTAAATAGCGATAAATCGCTTAATAAACTGGTAGCTCAGCTGCAAATATTCTAAAAAGTGTCATACCTGCACTAAACATTGTGTAGGGTTGGATGGGTTTATAATACCTTATATGATGTGTTGGGATGGTCAAAGATGGTGTGCAGTGGATGGGGATAGGATTATATATATCTGCATCTGTTATGTTTTGATAAGCTCTGCTTCTAATATATATATATCTATATGTCTAATTGATTTCTATATGATATGTTACACACTAAGTTTTAAAAACTCACTTTCTGTTGTTTTTCGATTTTAGGTAACCCTCAAACTTAAGATGGGTCACTGTGATGGAGCTCGGTTAAAAATAAATTAGTTAATCATTATATTTTTATTAATTTTATTGTTTTGGCATTTTTGGACTATCTTGGTCTGTTTTATGTTTGGGCTTTATTTTTGCGATGTATTTTTTATTTTAATTATTTAAGCATTTCAGCTAATTTGAATATGATTAGCAAAATTTTGGACTTTTCTCAACAACCGTGTTTTCAGAATTGCACTCAACTAAAAGTTTTTCACTGCAAATTCAACTATTTTGAAATATGTGAATCTGAATTTTTTTTTTCTAATCGAGGAGGAAAGATGCATTTTCTAATAAATCGAATTTCTACAAAAATATAAACTGACGGTTTCTTTTCAAGACAAACGAATTCTGGGTTTTCAATTGATTTTATGGTAACACCTTCAGATCTGACCATAACGTCTAGGCCGAGTATAGGGTGTTACAAAATGGCTAAAAACCATATTTATGAAAGAAATTATATTGGCATAATACATGAAGAGAGGTTTCTATTATGTTTTCAATTGATTTATGGTGACACCTTCAGATCTGGCCATAATGTCTATGCTGGGTTTGAGGTGTTACAAAATGGCTAAAAACCATATTTATGACAAAAATGATATTGGCATAATACATGAAGTGAGATTTCTATTAAATTATGTTATGATGGCATAAGCCATGGAACTGTTACTAAATTTTGTTATAAAAACATAAATAATGAAAATCAACACTAAAACGAATAATTATCGTAAATGAAAACTTCTGACAATCTAGATTGATAAATGAGCCCTAGTAGCTTAGTGAGTTGGCTTGGATACTATTAGCCTGCCAATAAGGGATTCTTGATATGAGTACTTTGGCACTCTTGTTATTAGCACTTTGGCGTTTCCATTTATGGCACTTCGGTTCGATTCTAATCTGGTCTTCAAACACTAATGCCACGAAATTTCTATTATTATGGTGTGTTGGCTGATTGGTCCTGAGTATCCAACCATTGTCTCTAAGTCTACTTAGGGTTCAATCAACTAAAAACTGATTAATAAGATTGTCCATGAACATAAGTATGGAGTATCAGTGAAGGTATGTTATAATAGCCTACTTTTAGTGGCGTCAAAAATAGTGATTTGGGACCATGATTCTGACAAGCAAGTTGGTATTTTAATGTTTATTTAATGTGTATAGAGTTATATTAGGGTCGTATTAAATTTTTGTTAAGAAATTTTAAGGTTTAGATAGTTAATTTAGTAAAAAGGACTAAACCGTAAAGGTTGCAAAAGTGAGTTTCTATTAGTTCAAAGGGTTAAATAGCTTTAAAAAGGTAAATTAATGGACTTATATGGTAAATAAACCATGAAAGTGGCTAGTGGACATTTATAGACAAATTCGTGTTAGTTATTAGTTAATAATATTAAGGGTAAATCGGTAATTAAATAAATTAAACTAAAACAAAAATAAACCAAAGAAAGCTATCATCTTTATTCTCCACCATAATTGAAAATTAAGAAGGAAAAAACCACCATTTTGCATCTTCAAGTTTCGACTAAGCTATCTTGGCATGCATGCTATGATATTTCGTCTAGTTTTAAGCAATTTTTATGTTTTTGAGCTCATATTAGCTTAATGTAGCTAGCCCAGGGGTTAATTCGTAAAACTGTTAAAAGTTTAGGGACTTGCTATGAATGAGGTTTTAGTGTTAGTGAATTTAATTGATAGATTATTAAGCTTTGTTGTTAATTAGACACATTTTGTTAAGTGATTTTTTTTATGAATTTGGGCTTAAGGACTTATTTGAGAAAATGGTAAAATTCAATGATAATTTTATGAAATGATGAAAGCTATTGGCTGTAAAGGACCTTAAAGAAAGTCGTTATGATATTTCATTAATTGTGGTTTAATTTTGAGTTTGAAATTTAGGGACTGAATTGCACAAAAATTAAACTATTGGACTAAATTCGTAAGTTTACATTAAAGTGGGTTATAAGTTAGAATCTTTAAAGTTAGGCTACTTGAATTATTTAAATGAGTTAAATTATTATTTAGATCAAGAAACAAATCAACTAGACTTGAATCACAGTAAAGCTAAGGTTTTGGATTAGTCGTCGGCTCTATTTTTGCATTCGTGTTAGTCGAGGTAAGTTCGTAACTTAGTTAAGATTAAATAGTTGTTGTTTTTGTGATATTAATCTATTTAAATATGTCATGATTGAGTTCATTTACTTGTTAAATGGTAAAAGATTAAATGAACTAAGTTGAAATGATAATTAAATTAAAGGTTATGTTTGAAAATTGAAAACTACATGAATGAATTCTTGTGATGAAATAATGTGTATATGACTAAATGATATAGATATGAAACATGGCCCATAAGAACATTGTGAGACAAATGACATATCATTAGGGATTATTTACAATTTTGGGTGTTGGTCCTTGTAACAGTCCGGTTTCGACCTAGTCGGAACGGTGGTTTCAAGACCACATAATCGATTTTGAAAAATATTTTAATATTATTTTCTGTGTCTGTGATAGGTGAATTTACATCTGTGAAGTTTCTGTGATTTAATTTGTCTGTTTCTGTGCTTAATTATGAAAAAGGATTTAATTGTTTAAAGTGCAAAAGTTATGTGCTAGATGCTAAAGCACCTATTTGGTTTGGCTTTTAAAATAAAGGTCCTTGCATATCAAATGTACCATTTGTTTTAATGGTGGACAAATATGGACATTAGTGGTTGAAAATTTAGGTTATTTAGTTAAGGGCAAAATGGGAAAAAAGTGATTAATATGTAATAAAATAAAATAAACATGAAATGGCCATGCATTAGTGTTCATCCTTAGCCAAAATTTCAAAAGAAAAAGAAAGAAAAAGAACAAGCTAGGTTCGGCCTTGTACAAGCTTGATTCAAGGTTCATTTTTGTTCCGTTTTTGATAATTTCTATGTTTCTGTGATCGTTGCTTCGTGTTCTTCAAAGCCCATGTCTGAATTTCTATTTCTGTTAAAGATTTCATGAAATGCCATTGTTGATATCATAAGTTTGGAAATGTTTTTGGATGAATTATGAAGGTTTGGTAGATGATTTATAAGTTGTCTTTGAATTTTGATGAAATAGTGCTATTTGGGCTAATTTGTGAAAATGAGGTTTTGAAGGAGTAAATTGTGAATTAAATATGTTATTTGGCCTTATATGGAAGCTATGTATATTCGGTCAAGCTATAGTCTTGGTGAATTTTTGTATATTTGTGATTTTGTGAAAAATGGACTAAATTGTCAAAGTGTGAAAATGTAAGGGCTAAAATGAAAAGTACCCTAAATATGTGTTCATGGATTATTTTGAGTGGAATGAATGATTGAATAGTTGAATTTGAATTGTATTAGATCAAGAACAAAGAAAATCAGACTTAGATCGAGGGAAGTCCAAATTAGTTGAATAGTCGACTCGTTCCTCCTAAATCCGTACGAGGTAACTCAAATTACAATTATGCGTTAAATTGACTAATTTCCACATATATAAACTATAATCTGTATTGGATGGCCTTGAGAGCCTGATGAATATCTTTTGAGTAAAGTCTGATAATAAGTTAATATCCGAAAAGCTCTGTATGCTTCTAAAGAAACATTGACATCTATCTGAGATATCGTGTAAGACCGTGTCTGGGATACAGGCCTCGATTGAGATTTACGTATAAGACCATGTCTGGGACATTGGCATCATATCTGATTTCGTGTAAGACCCTGTCTAGGATAGAGTTATCGATATTGAATTACACGTAAGACCACGTCCGGGATGTCGGCATTGTACTTGTTTATGAGTATCTGTATCGTTTCTAAACCGTCTGATGATAGAGTATGAAATATGAGAATGAGTATATAAAATGTATAACCTATACAAGTACGTTTGTATCGTACTAAATTTCTGAATATGAAAGACTCTGTCTCTATGAAATATGTATGGAATTTGGAAATGAAGCATGACATATATGCAAACAAAGGAGCATGGTTAAGCTTATGAATTATTTATGAAATGGCTATGAATCTTTACTGTTTAATTGTACTTATATGCTTTAGTAGTTAGGGCCAGTTCTGCATTGCTTTTCAAAAGCACTTCTGGCTCCAAAAGCACTTTTGGAAGAAAAGCTGTGCAGAACAAGCTGCTTTTGGCTGAAATTTTTAGCTTTTCAGAAGTGCTTTTCAAAAGCACTTCTGAAACGGAGAAGTTAAAATTTTTAGCTTTTCCTCTCCCAAAAGCACTTTTAGTGCTTAATTACTTTTTCACCCCTTCAATAATAGAGTACTTCTCTTTTTTTTCTTGGTACTTAACTACAAATGTGTTAAAATCATTAATTTAAAATAAAAAAAATTTTTTAAAATACTAATTACAAATATTTAATAGTTATATTTAAATATTTGAAATATAGTTTATATACTCTAATTAAATTTTATAAATAATTAATATTTATTGCTTAAAAATATTTAAAATTTATATTTTATATATTAAAATATTAACAAGAAATTATAATATATTTTTTTATATTCTTACTAAAATATAATAATATTAACTAATTTAAATATTATTTAAATGTATATTTGTTACTTGATAATAACATGTCTAAAATGGACATTTTATTTCTCAAAAGCACTTTTTGACAGCAATGCTAAACACTCAAATTTTAAACCAAAGTTTTCAAAAGCACTTCTCAAAAGCACTTTTCCACAGCACTTCTCAAAAGCACTTTTTAAAAGCATTGCCAAACTAACCCTTAGACCAATTGTATTTGGCTTACTAAGCTCTTTGTAGCTTACTCTATGTGATTTCTGTCTGTTTTACAGTTATCGTAGCTACTGAAGGCTTGAAGATAGTCGAGGATTGTCACCACACTATCGAACTCATTTTGGTACTTTTGAAATTGTAAATATTTTAAAGTATGACATGTATAGGCTAGAAGGTTTATGTATTAAGTTTTGATTTGTAAATGTAGGTTATGCAATGAAAGTTGGCTAGCAAATGGTATGTTTGTATTAAGTTTTGGTATGGTTTGAATGGGTTATTGAATAATGATGATTTAGTTGTAATGAAGCATGTTTTGAGCATGGAATTGGCTGAAATTTTTTGTATGAATGTTGTTTAACATTGCTAGTAGGAAAGACCCATATAGGGGTGGCAAGTTGGCTTAAACCAGGCTTGCGTTGTGCCACATGGTTAAGGGACACGTGTGTGCCTTATGGCCGTGTAAGAAAAGTAGTAACCTCTTAAAAATCACATGGTTTTGACACACAGGCGTGTCATATGGCCGTGGGCTTAAGTCAGTAGCTAGCTAAGTATCACATGGCCATAGCACACAGGCGTGCCTATTAGCCGTGGGTGAAAGTTAGTATGGGTGCCTTGTTTTGGCACGACTGGTTCACGTGGGTGTGTCTGCTGCCCGTGTGAGACACATGGCTTGGTCACACGAGCTTGTAACCTCAGCAGAATTGAAAATTTTCTGAGTTCTGAAAATTTTGAATGTGTTCAGTTTAGTTCTGACTGTTCCTAAAAGTATGTTTTAGGTCTCGTAGCCCATTTTAAGAGATGATTGCTTATGAAATGATGTTATATGATATCCGTGATTCTAAATTGGTCTGAAATGTTCTGTTTGTCTGGTAATGCCCTTACCTATTCTGGCGACAGATACGGGATAGGGGTGTTACATTTTATTGGTATCAGAGCCAGGTTTTTTCGATTTTAGGACTATCATACATATGTAAGTCTAGCTATACATGCCATATATCTGAATTTGTGATAGTGTGATGACTCCAGACATTGAAATGTGGTTTTATATAGCAAATGGATCCCGATAGAGCTGTAACTGACAATGTTGAAAGCAATGCGCTTGCTCCCGCGCAAGGGACGGTGCAAGCTGATTCTAGACTAGCTACGAGTAGCCGTGATGGTGAGGCTAAGCAAGCCTTCTATCAGATGATGAATGATTGGTTCACTCAGTATATTAGAACCAATCCGACTGTACAACAACCTCTACCCTTGGTTAATCCTTCTCAAACTCCTGATATGCCACGAGTGAACCCGGTACAGTTGAGTAGACCACCAGTTGATAAGATTAGAAAGTATGGGGCTGAAGAGTTCCGAGCTACAACGAATGATGATGATGAAAGAGCTGAATTCTAGTTGGAAAATACAATAAGAGTGTTTGATGAAATGTTTCTGAATCCTGAGGAATGTGTAAAATGTGCTATTTCACTTCTGAGAGATACGGCGTATCATTGGTGGAAAACTTTAATATCTCTAGTTCCGAGTGAACGAGTTACATGGGATTTCTTCCAATCTGAATTGCGAAAGAAATATATCAGTTAGAAATTCATTGATTAGAAACGTAAAGAGTTTTTCGAGCTTAAACAGGGCCGTATGTCTGTTACTGGATACGAATATAAATTTGTGAGATTGAGCCAGTATGCTCGTGAATGTGTATCGAATGAAGCAATAATGTGCAAAAGGTTTGAATATAGACTAAACGAAGATATCCGTCTGTTAGTTGGGATTTTGGAGATTAAAGAAATGGTAGTGCTCATTGAGCGAGCTTGTAAAGCTAAAGAATTAAGTAAAGAGAAAAGAAAAGCTGATTCTGAAGCTAGAGATGCTAGAAAGAGATCTTCAAGTAGATCATTTCAGTCTGTGTCAAAGAAATTTCGAGATGCTCAAAGCCGTCCAAATGCTAATGTGGGACATTCAAATCGAGATTGAGCTAGATCGCATTCGAACTTCAGAGCCTCTGCTACTTCTGTTGCAAGTGTCGAGAATGTCTGATCTGAGAGACCTGAATGTAAACACTGTGGTAAAAGACATCCAGGAAATTATAGATTGAATGACTGAGCCTGTTTCCAATGTGGATCTTTGGACCATTTTGTAAGAGATTGTTCTGAACCTGCTGAGTAAGAGAATGTACATAACCCGAGATCGAGTAACACCTCAGCTAGAGGGAGACCTTCTAGAAATACGAGAAATGTTAGCAGTGGTCAAAGAGCTACTAGGGATACTGCTGTTAGATCTAAGGCCAGAGCACCTGCCAAAGCGTATGCTATCCGAGCTCGTGAGGAAGCCTCGTCTCCAGACGTGATTACTGGTACTTTTACTCTTTATAATACTTCTGTGATTGAGTTGATAGACCCTTGATCAATGCATTTTTATATCTGAATGAATTTAGTGCATTGTAAGACTTTTCCTGTAGAGTCTACTAAATTCGTAATTAGAGTATCGAACCCTTAGGCAAAAGTGTCCTGGTTGATAAAGTCTGTAAGAATTGCCCGTTAATGACTCGAGATGTCTATTTTCCTGCTGATCTGATGCTTTTGCCTTTTGACGAATTTAATATAATTCTGGGAATGGACTGGTTAGCTTTGCATGATGTTATTGTGAATTGTAATCGAAAAGTCATTGATTTGAGGTGTAAGAATGATGAGATAATTTGAATTGAGTCTAGTGATCTGAATGGATTACTAGCTGTGATATCTGCAATAAAAGCATGAAATTATGTGGAGAAAGGCTGTAAAGCCTACTTAGCTTATGTGTTAGATTCGAAAGTGAATGATAAGAAAGTTGAATCTGTGCCTGTTGTCTGTGAATTCCCTGATGTGTTTCCTGAAGAATTACCGGGTTTGCCTCCGATTTGAGAAGTCAAGTTTGGCATTGAATTAATACCTGGTACTACTCCGATTTTGATAGCTCCGTATAGAATGGCTCTGACTGAGTTAAAATAATTAAAGTCTCAGTTGCAAGAATTGACCGATCGAGGATTTGTTAGACCGAGTTTCTCACCTTGAGGTGCTCCGATTCTATTTATGAAAAAGAAAGATGGTACGATGAGAATGTGTATAGATTATCAAGAATAAGTATCCCCTGCTCCGAATTGATGATTTGTTTGATCAGTTGAAAGGAACTACTGTATTTTTGAAAATAGATTTAAGATCGGGCTACTATCAGTTACGAGTGAAAGATTCAGATATTCCGAAGACTGCTTTCAGAATGAGGTACGGCCACTATGAATTTTTAGTTATGCCTTTCAGATTGACTAATGCGCCTGCTATATTCATGGATTTGATGAATAGAATTTTCGGACCCTATCTAGATCAATTTTTTTTTATTCATTGATGATATATTGATTTTTCACATGATGAATTTGAACATGCCAAGCATTTGAGAATAGTGCTACAAACACTGTGAGATAAATAGTTGTATGCAAAGTTCACTAAATGTGAATTTTGGTTGGGAGAAGTTGGTTTTCTGGGTCATATTGTATCATCCTCTGGTATCCGAGTTGATCCGAGCAAGATTTCAGCTATTTTGTATTGGAAACCTCCGAGGAATGTATCTGAAGTCCGTAGTTTTCTGGGACTTGCCGGTTACTATAGACGATTTGTAAAAGATTTCTCTGTGATAGCTACTCCGTTAACAAAATTGCTCAAGAAAGATATAAAATTTGAGTGGTCTGGAAAGTGTCAGAACAGCTTTGATCAATTGAAAGCTTTATTGACTAAAGCTCTGGTTTTGGTACAACCTAAATCAGGTAAAGAATTTGTTGTTTACAGTGATGCTTCGTTGAACAGACTCGGTTGTGTTTTAATGCAAGAAGGAAAAGTTATTGCTTATACTTCGAGACAATTGAAGCCGCATGAGAAGAACTATCCGACACACGACCTCGAGTTAGCTGCTATTGTGTTTGCTTTGAAGATTTGGCGTCACTATCTATTTGGTGAGAAATGTCACGTATTTTCTTATCATAAAAGTCTGAAGTATTTAATGACGCAAAAAGATTTGAATCTACGGCAGAGAAGATGGTTAGAACTACTAAAAGATTGCGAACTTGTGATTGATTATCACCTGGGAAAAGCAAATGTTGTTGCTGATGCCTTAAGTCGTAAAACATTGTATGCTTTGCATGCAATGAATGCTCATTTGGTTCTGTCTGATGATGGTTCAATTTTAGCTATATTAAAAGCAAGACCATTGTTCTTACAACAGATTATCGACGCTCAGAAGATTGATAATTAGATTTTGGCAAAACGATCTCAGTGTGATGTAGTGATTGATTCAGAATTCAGAATTGATACAGATAATTGTTTAAGATTTCAAGATAGGATTTGTATTCCGAGAAATCCAGAGTAAATTCAAATGATTCTGAGTAAAGCCTACAGTAGTCGGTTATCTGTGCATTCGGGCAGTACGAAAATGTATAATGACTTGAAACAGCATTACTGGTGGTCCAAAATGAAAAAAGATATCTCTGATTTTGTTTCCAAATGTTTTATCTGTCAACAAGTTAAAGTTGAACATCAGGTGCCATCTGGATTACTACAACCGATTATGATTTCAGAGTGGAAATGGGATCGAGTAACTATGGATCTTGTGTCTAGTTTACCTCTATACCCGAGAAAGAAGATGCAATTTGGGTGGTAGTTGATTGATTGACAAAATCGGCTCATTTTATTCCAGTACGATCTGATTTTTCACTCGATAAATTAATTAAGTGATATATTTTTGATATTGTGAGATTGCATGGTGTGCTATTGTCGATAGTGTCAGATAGAGACCCGAGATTAACATTGCGATTTTGGAAGAAGTTGCAAGATGCTCTAGGTACTAAATTGCATTTTAGCACTACTTTTCATCCGCAAAAAGATGGTTAATCTAAACGGATTATTCAGATACTCGAGGATATGTTGAGATGTTGCATTCTTGAGTTTGAAGGTGTGTGGGAACAATATCTACCTTTGATTGAATTTGCTTATAATAATAGCTTTCAATCGAGCATTAAAATGGCACCGTACGAAGTCTTTTACGGTAGAAAGTGTAGAACTCCGTTATACTGGACTGAACTCATTGAGAATAAGATTTACGGTATTGATCTGATAAATGAAACATAACAGAAAGTGAAAGTAATACGAGATGGTCTGAAAGCTGCCTCTGATCGTCAGAAATCTTATGTGGATTTAAAACGAAAAGATATCAAATTTGAGATTGGTGATAAAGTGTTTCTGAAAGTATCTCTATGGAAGAAACTGTTCTGATTTGGTAAAAAGGGGAAGTTGAGTTCGGGGTTTATTGGACAGTATGAAATCATTGAGCGAGTTGGACCGGTTGCTTATAGATTGAGGCTACCATCTAAGTTAGAAAAGGTTCATAATGTATTTCATGTATCAATGCTTCGACGGTACAAATCTGATCCGTCTCATGTGATGTCTCCTTCTGAGATTGAAATCCAGTCTGATATGACTTACGAAGAAAAGTCGATCCGTATTTTAGCCCATAAGGTTAAAGAGTTTTGAAATAAGAAAATTCCTTTAGTTAAAGTGATGTGGCACTGTTACGGTGTTGAAGAGGCTACGTGGGAGTCTGAAGATTCAATGAGACAACAATATCCGAATTTGTTAAACGGTAAGATTTTTTGAGACGAAAATTCCTAAGGGGGGATAATTGTAACAGTCCAGTTTCAACCCTAGTCGGAACGGTGGTTTCGAAACCACGTAATCGATTCTGAAAAATATTTTAATATTATTTTCTATGTCTGTGATATGTGAATTTACATATGTGAAATTTCTGTGATTTAATTTGTTTGTTTCTGTGCTTAATTATGAAAAAGGATTTAATTGTTTAAAGTGCAAAAGTTATGTGCTAGATGTTAAAGCACTTATTTGGTTTGGCTTTTAAAATAAAGGTCCTTGCATGTCAAATGTACCATTTGTTTTAATGGTGGACAAATATGGACATTAGTGGTTGAAAATTAAGGTTATTTAGTCAATGGCAAAATGGGAAAAAAGTGATTAATATGTAATAAAATAAAATAAACATGAAATGGCCATGCATTAGTGTTCATCCTTAGCTGAAATTTCAAAAGAAAAGGAAATAAAAAGAACAAGCTAGGTTCGGCCTTGTACAAGCTTGATTCAAGGTTCGTTTTTGTTCCGTTTTTGATAATTTCTATGTTTCTGTGATCGTTGCTTCGTGTTCTTCAACACCCATGTCTGAATTTCTATTTCTATTAAAGATTTCATGAAATGCCATTGTTGATATCATAAGTTTTGAAATGTTTTTGGATGAATTATGAAGGTTTGGTAGATGATTTATAAGTTTTGTCTTTGAATTTTGATGAAATAGAGCTATTTGAGCTAATTTGTGAAAATGAGGTTTTGAAGGACTAAATTGTGAATTAAATATGTTTTTTTTGGCCTTATATGGTAGCTATGTACATTCGGTCAAGCTATAGTCTTGGTGAATTTTTGTATATTTGTGATTTTGTGAAAAATGGACTAAATTGTCAAAGTGTAAAAATGTAAGGGCTAAAATGAAAAGTGCCCGAAATATGTGTTCATGGATTATTTTGAGTGAAATAAATGATTGAATAGTTGAATTTGAATTGTATTAGATCACGAATAAAGAAAATCGGACTTAGATCGAGGGAAGTCCAAATTAGTTGAATAGTCGACTCATTCCTCCGAAAGCCGTACGAGGTAACTCAAATTACAATTATGCGTTAAATTGACTAATTTCCACATATATAAAATCTAATATGTATTGGATGTCCTTGAGAGCCTAATGAATATCTTTTGAGTAAAGTCTGATAATAAGTTAGTATCCGAAAAACTCTGTATGCTTCTAAAGGAACATTGACATCTATCTGAGATATCGTGTAAGGCCGTGTCTGGGACATAGGCCTTGATTGAGATTTATGTATAAGACCATGTCTGGGACATTGGCATCATATCTGATTTCATGTAAGACCTTGTCTGGGATAGAGGCATCGATATTGAATTACATGTAAGACCACGTCCGGGACGTCAGTATTGTACTTGTTTATGAGTATCTGTATCGTTTCTGAACCGTCTGATGATAGAGTACGAAATATGAGAATGAGTATATAAAATGTATAACCTATACAGATACGTTTGTATCGTACTAAATTTCTGAATATGAAAGACTCTGTCTCTATGAAATATATATGGAATTTGGAAATGAAGCATGACATATATGCAAATAAAGGAACATGGTTAAGCTGATGAATTATTTATGAAATGGCTATGAATCTTTACTGTTTAATTGTACTTATATGCTTTAGTAGTTAGACCAATTATATTTGGCTTACTAAGCTCTTTGTAGCTTACTCCATGTGATTTCTGTCTGTTTTACAGTTATCATAGCTACTGAAGGCTCGGGGATAGTCGAGGATCATCACCACACTATCGAATTCATTTTGGTACTTTTGAAAGTGAAAATATTTTCAAGTATGGCATGTATAGGCTATAAGGTTTATGTATTAAGTTTTGATTTGTAAATATAGGTTATGCAATGAAAGTTGGCTAGCAAATGGTATGTTTGTGTTAAGTTTTGGTATGGTTTGAATGGGTTGTTGAATGATGATGATTTAGTTGTAAGGAAGCGTGTTTTGAGCATGGAATTGGCTAAAAATTTTTGTATGAATGTTGTTTAACATTGGTAGTAAGAAAGACCCATATAGGGGTGGCAAGTTGGCTTAAACCAAGCCTGCATTGTGCTACATGGCCATGGGACACAGGCGTGACTTGTGGCCGTGTAAGAAAAGTAGTAACCTCTTAAAAATCACATGGTTTTGATGCACGGGCGTGTCATATGGCCGTGGGCTTAAGTCAGTAGCTAGCTAAGTATCACACTGCCATAGCACACGGGCGTGCCTATTGGCCGTGGGTGAAAGTCAGTATGGGTGCCTTGTTTTGACTTGGCTGGTTCACATGGGTGTGTTTGATGCCTGTGTGAGACACACGGCTTAGTCACACGGGCGTGTAACCTTAGCAAAATTAAAATTTTTTTGAGTTTTTAAATTTTTGAATGTGTTCAGTTTTGTTCTTACTGTTCCTAAAAGTATGTCTTAGGTCTTGTAGACCATCTTAAGAGATGATTGCTTATGAAATGATGTTATATGATATTTGTGATTTTGAATTGGTCTGAAATGTTCTATTTGTCTGGTAATGCCCTTACCTATTCCGACGTCGGATATGGGATAGGGTTGTTACAGTCCTGGATATCCTACCGATGGCTGAGGTATGCATTAGTTGTGGATTCTCCATGGCTCTTGTGAGTAGCATCATTTAGCCTAACATCTTGGCGCATAGCTCGTGTGAGCTGACCCATTTCATAACTCGTGTGAGCATTTACTGTTACAATTATAGTTACATTTTTTGTAAGCATTATTCTTGAGTATCTAACATTTTTTCATTTGGTTCATCGGGTGTTAAATGTATAAAATGAAACAGATATATGAAACAATTATAACGAATGAGACTTTGAATAGAAATGATTGGTGATGAATTATTTTGATTATATTTGATATAATTTATGAAATATTGGTTAGGGCACACAAAGAGGGTTTTAGATACAATGTTGCGCCCTCCCGAGGATTGTCAGAGATGTGCAGCATCCCTGTTAAAAGAAGAAGCTTTTTACTGGTGGACAACTCTAACTCGGTTGTACCAAAGGAATGAGTGATCTGGGAATTCTTCAAACTTGAGTTCTGAAAGAAATACATCAGTAAAAGATATCTTGATATGAAGAAAAATGAATTCTTTGAGTTGAAACAGGGTAGCAAATATGAGCATGAGTTTGTTTAACTCAATAAGTATGCTCGTGAAATTGTATCTTCGGAAGAAGAAATGTGTATTTGTTTTGAAGACAGTTTAAACGATGAGATCAATCTTTTAGTAAGTCAATAGAAATAAGATAATTTGTGGATTTTTCTAACAAAGCTCATAAGATGGAAGTGATGCACAATCATAAGAAATAGAGAGAGATGAAAGCTCGTGACTTCCATAAACGAAATTGAAATCGAACATTTTATGCTCCTCCAAAGAAGCAAATGAAAAAATCTGGTGATCGTGTTTCAAAACCAATTGGGTTTTCGTGCAGAGATCGATCTAGATAGAATAATATGAGATCATCAATGCCTTTAGTAACTAGCATGGGTAGCGTCCGAGATACAAACAAACTAGAGTATAATCATTATGGTCAAAATCACTTTGGTGAATGTAGATTGACAAATGGATCCTACTTTATTTTTGGATCTCCTGATCATTTCAAAAGGGATTGTCAGAAGCAAATTGAGCCAACCAATGATCAGAATGCAAAACCTGCCATTACATCTACCAGAGGTAGAAGACTGCGAAATAGTGGTGCTGCAGGAGTTAGCAGAAGTGGGACCAAAGATACAGCTGCTCGATCTGAAGCTTGGGTTCCTGCTAGAGCTTATGCGATTCACACACGTGAGGAGGCCTCAACCCCAAATGTTATTGCTGGTACATTTTCTATCTTTGATGTTACTGTGAATGCATTAGTTAACCCTAGATCAACACATTCATAAGTATGCACAACATTAGTAACTAAAAAGAATTTACCGGTTCAGTCCACTGATTATGTTGTTAAAGTAACAAATCCATTAAGTTAGAGTGTCGTAGTTGATTTTATATACAAACATTGTCCACTAAAAATTCAAGGTTATGTATTTCCTGTTGATTTGATTTTACTACCATTTAACGAATTTGACATTATCCTGAGAATGGATTGGTTGACTGTTCATGATGCTATTATGAACTGTAGACAAAAATAGATTGATTTAAAATGTAAGACTTGATCTCAGTTAAATCTACAAGGTCTGATTGTGTTTCAAATATAATTTCAGCAATTTCAGCAAAGAAATTGATCCGGAAAGCTTGTGACGCATTTTTAGCTTTTATTTTGGATTCTAGAGTAACAGAAAACAAAGTTGATCAGGTGCCAATAGTATGCGAGTTTTTATATTTTTTCCTGAGGAGTTGCCGGGTTTACCACCAGAGCGAGAAGTTGAATTTGTTATTGAGTTAAGGCCAGAGACAACTCCGATTTTAATTGATCCATACAGAATGACCCCAACTGAGCTAAAAGAATTAAAACCTGAGCTACAAGAACTAATTGTTAGAGGTTTTATTTGACTAGGTAATCACCGTCAGGTGCACCTGTTTTATTTGTGAAGAAGAAAGATGGGTTGATGAGGTTGTGTATAGACTATCGACAATTGAACAAAGTCACAAAAAAGAATAGATATCCATTGTCTCGTATTGATGATTTGTTTGATCAACTGAAAAGTGCTATAGTGTTTTCGAAGATTGATCTTAGATCCGAATACTGTCAATTAAGAGTAAAAGATGTTGATGTATCAAAAACAATGTTTAGAACTCGTTATGGACATTACGAGTTTTTGGTTATGCTTTTAGGATTGACGAATGCTTTGACAACATTTATGGATTTGATGGATCACATCTTTCAGCCACATCATAATGTTTTTCATGTTTCGATGTTGCGACGATACAGATCTGATCCTTCACACGTGATTTCACTAGTTGATGTGGAAATTCAGCCTGATATGTCGTATAGTGAGGAACCAATTAGAATCTTGGCTTGGGAAGTTAAAGAATTAAGAAATAAACGTATAGCCTTAGTTAAAGTTTTTTGGCACCGTCATGGGGTCAAGGAAGCTACCTGGGAATCGAAAGAAGCTATGAAAATGCAATACCCAAACCTATTCTCAGGTAAGAATTTCAGAGTCGGAAATTCATTTAGAGGAAGTTGTAACAACCGTTTATAGTGGCATCAGAAATAGTAGTTTCGGGACCACAATTTTGACGAGTGAGTTAATTTTTATTGTTTATCTAATTTCTATAGGGTTATATTTGGGTCTTATTAAATTTTCATTAAGAAATTTTAAGGTTTAGTTAGTTAATTTAGTAAAAAGGACTAGATTGTAAAGATTGCAAAAGTGAGTTTTTATTAGTTCAAAGGGTTAAATAGCTTTAAAAAGCTAAATTAAAGGACTTATATGGTAAATAAACTATAAAGGTGGCTAGTGGACATTTATGGACAAATCCTTGTTAGTTATTAGTTAATAATACTAACGGTAAATTGGTAATTAAATAATTTAAGTTAAAACAAAATTAAATCAAAGAATGTTATCATATTTCTTCTCCACTATCACTGAAAATTAAGAAGGGAAAAACCACCATTTTTGCATCTTCAAATTTTGACTAAGCTATCTTGGTATGCCTGGTATGATATTTCGTCTCATTTTAAGTAATTTTTATGTTTTTGAGCTCGTAATAGCTTAATTTAGCTAGCCTAGGGGTTAATTTGTAAATCTTTTAAAAGTTTATGGACTTGCCATGAATGAGTTTGTAGTGTTAGTGAATTTAATTGATAGATTATTAAGCTTAGTTGTTAAATAAACACATTTTGTTAAGTGATTTTTTATGAATTTGAGCTTAAGGACATATTTGAGAAAATGGTAAAATTCAATGATAATTTTATGAAATAATGAAAGATATGGGCTATAAAGGACCTTAGAGAAAATCAACTATTATGATATTTCATTAATTGTGGTTTAATTGTGAGTTTGGAATTTAGGGTATAAATTGCACAAAAGTGAAAATGTTAGGGGTAAATTTGTATTTTTACATTAAAATGGGTTATAAGTTAGAATATTTAAAGTTAAGCTATTTGAATTATTTAATTGAGTTAAATTATTATGTAGATTAAGAAACAAATTAACCAGATTTGAATCGTGGTAAAACTAAGGTTTTGGATTAGTCGTCGGCTCTACTTTTACATCTGTGTTAGTTGGGGTAAGTTCCTAACTTAGTTAAATTAATTAGTTGTTGTTTTTATGATATAATATCTATATATGTATGTTATGATTGAGTTCATTTACTGGTAAAATGGTAAAGGATAAAATGGAGTAAGTTAAAATGATAATTAAATTAAATGTTATGTTTGAAAAGAGGAAACTACATGGATGAATTCTTATGATGGACTAAGCCAAGGACCGCAGGGCTTAAGGTGGAAGAACTTTGGGGGGAGCTTGGGAAAAATATATACAGGGTGGGACAAAAAAGGAGAAGAAGAGTTTTTTTAATGATATTGTACATTTCTAAGTTGTAAGTTATTTTTTAAAAACTTTATTTTCATACTGATGAATGGATGCTTTGAATAATATAAAATGATGCATTTGATGGTTTAAAACTTGTGTTTTTGGGATTGTATATGTTGGTCTATTTTATATAATTAGCATTTAACATCTTAAATCATATATTTCCTTTCTTCTTTCTTAGGGTTTTAATCTTTAATATTTTGTCCATTTTGGTATTAAAATTTCTTGTCAAACTTCATCCAAAAAATGAAAACACAAAAATGGGATAGTAAGGTCAATTTCAGGAAACAAAAGCTTATAGGCTGATTTGCACATGCCGTTGGAGTTAATTTATTTTTAGCCCTTGCCTTTTTAGTGCTACTCATTTAAGGTTATATTTGCAATGTTCTTGTATTTGTGTTTGTGATGGGGGATAGTTTTAATTAGAAAAAAAAGTATATTGGTATGTCGTTGAAAGCACAAAAAATAACATATCCCTAAGATATAACGAAAAGAATAGTATAAGGGAAGTAGGGTCAAATCCTCAAGGACTGGGTCGCTACAACTTCTTATTCCTCAAAATCCTCGGCACAGTCCTGCCTAAGAAAAACAGCATACCTGGGAAAAAAAGGATAGAATTGAAAATATAGACGAGTTAAAGATTGTATAAATTGAATTAAAATTGTAAAAAGAAACAAAATTAAGGAAAGGGATTCTTCAATTTGAGGGATTCCAATGTAACAGCCCGATTTAGGGCCAAAACGAAACAGTGGTTTCGAAACCACGAATCTGAGGTTGAAAATTTTATGATTGGGTGTTTAATTTGATGTTTAGGACTAAATTGAAATAGGTGAAAAATGTGTGTCCTAGTTCATAAAGTACTTGATTGAAATGGGGGGTTTTAAGTAGAGGTCCTTAAATAGTAATTAGACCATTATACTGGTTTGGACAAAAATACCTAAAGGAAGATAAAACACCATAGTTTTTAATGAAGGGCAATTTAGTCATTTGGTAAATAAAATAATAAAATGGGAAAACAAAGCCAAAATTTGTATCATCTTCACCAAGCTTGGCCAAAACTCTCATAAACACCATAGCTAGGGTTTTTATCAAGCTTTCAAGCTCTATAGTTAGTGCATTCAAGCCCCGTTTTTAATGTTCTTTACATTTTTGAAATCCTCGTAGCTCGGTCTACCTATTTCTACCATTATTTCGAGTTAATGTTTATGTTTAAAAATTTACCTATGAATGATATGCATGTATTTTGATGTTTTATGGTAGAATATGAATGTTTGAAGTTAGGAGAACGATCTTTTCTAACCGATTTTTAGCGAAAACGAGCAAAACGACATAATCGGTAAAAATACCTAATGTTCATAAGTACATGTTAGAGTGAGAATTTGATGTTTTCATAGAAGAGAAAAATGTTTAGAATGTCATAAAACATAAGAATAAGGGCTGAAATTAAATTTCCGAGCCTAGGGTCAAAATCATAATTTTGTAAAAGTTAGGGGGCAAAAACGTAACTTTTCCATAATGTGATTTTTGTATTGAAATAGATAGTATGAGTGTTAAATGAGCTAAATGTGTTGTTATAGATCAAGAAAGGCATGGAATCGACCTCGAACCGGGGAAGGAAAAGATTTTGGACTAAATTGCAAAATTTCCATATTTTGCACCGAGGTAAGTTTGTATGTAAATAATACATTATCTTTATTTATGTTTTTATATTTCAACATATTTTATATATTGTAGCTAATTTTGAATCATAATCGACTATTGGAAGAATGGAAATAAGTATTAGAAAGTGAAATACTTCCTGGTTGAACCTTCGGAATCGAAAGATATAGATGGTATGTAGCTAGGACACATGTATGGTGCCAAGTGCACATCATGTGTACAAGAGAGCTACGAGATACTATGTGGTAGCTAGGTCACATGTGTGATTCGGGATGTATACCATGTAGACAAGAGCGCTACAGGATAAATGTAGCTAGGTTGCATGTGTGGTTCCAGGTGAAGGACACCATGTAGACAAGAGAGCTATGAGATAAAATGGCTAGGTCACATGGGTGGTACTAAGTGTTCATGTTTGCCATGTGTACAAGAGAGCCGAACTATGTGATGGGTGGAACTACGCGTTGAAACCACCAAGTATCGGAGACTCGATCCGAAGTGTTCAACGGGAAAATCGACTAAATGAAATTATGTATGACCTTGTAATGATAAGTGTAAGAACACACATGTGTAACGTATGAGTAATAAGCTCGGTATGTGACTGGAAGTTGGAAAAATTGTTAAGGAGAAGCAAAGAATGCAACCAAGTGTGAAAGATCAAAATTGATAATAAAACTGTTTGAATAGTCCAGAGACATGAATTTGAAAAGTCACCAAAAATAGTAGGAATTTAATTAGAGGCTGAATGAGAAATGAAGTTAAAGCTTAATGAGTCTATTTTCATGTAAAAGAAACAGAGCAAGTAAAGTAATCCTATATTTTTAGATATTTATATTTCAGAATGACTACGTGATCCCCTGTCCTAAATTTGAAAAATCATTAAAAATTGTACAAAAGTAATTAAGAAATATAGTTTATATTCCTAGATTCCTTATTGAGTATAGTTTTAAATGAAAAAAATTTCATGGCTTTTTGACTTTTTTACAGGGAGAAAATTAATTCGTAGTGAATAGAGGTCAGATTAGTCGAGCTGTATAATAGGAGAAACTTTAACTAATAAACTGTACTAATTGGTTGGACCAAAAATTCTAGAAACCTTTTATTAAGAAGTAATATGAGTCTAGTTTTAGGAAAATTTTACAGATTTGAATTTCGAGTCTTGTAACTCGAGTTATGATTTATTCAGTGAACATGACGTAGGAGGGACAGTTTGATCAAATTGGAGTAAATAGTGAAATTGAAAATAGATATAATTGAGTTATTTTGTAAACATAGTAGATTCCTTATTTATTATTTATATACTTACTTACTAAGCTATAAGCTTACTTTCTTTTCTCTCTTTTGTCTTATAGTGTCATCCAGCTAGCACAAGAGTTAGAGATCATTGAAGATCTACCCGCACTATCAATACTTTTGGTATTTGAACTAAACATTTTGAATTATGGCATGTATAGTAGGCGTAGTCATTTTGTTACGTGTCATAATTGCCTAGGTTTAAAATATTGGTTATAGTATTTGACCGATTATTTTGTACAAAGCCATTGAAGTTGGCTAATATTGTTAAAGACATATATTATAACGATTCATGATCTAATTGGATGCCATATTTTTGTCTCGATTTTATTTAATGGTATGTGTTATGTTCTGGTAATACCTCGTACCCTGTTTCGGTGTTGAATGTAGGTAAGGGGCGTTACATTTAGTGGTATCAGAGCCATGGTTTAGTCGGTTCTCGGACTAATATAATGTGTGTAAAAGTCTAGCTATACATGCCATAAATATACGTGATAGTGTGGTGACTCCTGATTATTCTAAACTGTGTTTTGTTTTAATGTAGTAATGAATCCCGATGGAACAGCGGCTGATGATGTTGCTAGTAATATGTCGGCTCCAGCACAAGGGACCGCGCCTGTAGAAAGTTGACCTGAGACATTGAGACAGGGAGATGAGGCTCGGGATGCCTTTCTCCAAATGATGAACAATTAGTATACTGAGTTTATTCGAGCAAACCCAAATGCTCAACCTCCTCCACCCCCTCCCATACCTCAAACGGTTCCTGTAGCTGCTCAAGGCATAGATTTGGTAAGAATGAGTAAGCCTCCGGTCGACAAGATTCGAAAGCAAGGGGCCGAAGAGTTTAGAGCAAAGATCGATGATGATCCCGAGAAAGCGGAGTTCTGGCTTGAAAATTC
This sequence comes from Gossypium hirsutum, assembly GCF_007990345.1. NCBI lineage: Eukaryota > Viridiplantae > Streptophyta > Magnoliopsida > Malvales > Malvaceae > Gossypium > Gossypium hirsutum. The sequence goes on along the minus strand of NC_053431.1, from coordinate 41,146,348 downwards.
TACCCGTGTATTTGATGAGCTCTCATGTACACCTGAGGAGTGTTTAAAGTGTGCTGTATCACTTTTGAGAGATTCAGCCTACCATCGGTGGAAGACTTTGGTAGCAGTGGTGCCAAAAGAAAGGGTTACTTGGGATTTCTTCCAGGAAGAATTTAGAAAGAAATACATAAGTCAGCAATTTATTGATCAAAAATGAAAAGAGTTCCTTGAATTGAAGCACAGCAAGATGTCTGTGGCAGAGTATGAATGCGAGTTTGTAAGACTCAGCAAGTATGCCCAGGAATGTGTGTCCACCGAGGCTATTATGTGCAAAAGATTTGAGGATGGGCTTAATGAGGACATTAAAGTGCTTGTGGGAATTTTGGAGCTAAAAGAATTTGTAGTATTGGTTGACCGAGATCTTAAAGCCGAAGAATTGAACAAAGAAAGAAGAAAAGCTGCTATTGAGGCCCGAGATGCTAGAAAAGGCCAATAAGCAGGTCATTTCAATCTCAATCAAAGATGTCCAAAGAGACAAACCCTCGAATGGCAGTTTCAGCTGGGGATTCACACAGAGATCATGGCAAGGCATATTCGGGATCTAAAGCTCAAGCTACTTCAGTGGCAAGTGTGGGTAATGTGCGGTCTAGAAAGCCCGAATGTCAGCAATGTGGCAGGAAACATTTTGGTGAGTGTTGGGGAAACGAGCGAGCTTGTTTCAGGTGTGGTTCTCGTGAGCATTTCATCAGAGACTGTCTGGAGAAAGTTAAAGAAGAAAAATTTCAGAGCGCTAGACAGAGTACTACCGCTAGCAGAGGTAGACCACCGAGAAATACTGGAAGTGGAGCTAGAAGTAGAATTGTGATGAAAGATTCAGCGAGGAGATCAGAATTTAGAGTGCTTGCTAGAGCTGATACCATACGTGCCCTAGAGGATGCATCATCTCCTGATGTGATTACTGGTACATTTTTTCTCTATGATACTATTGTTATTGCATTGATTAATCCCGGGTCTACTCATTCCTATATTTGTGTGAATTTAGTATCTAATAAGAAGTTTCCTCTTGAGTTTACTGAGTTTACGATTAAAGTGTCGAACCCCTTAGGCCAATATGTGCTAGTTGATAAGGTTTGCAAGAATTGCCCATTAATGATTCAAGGTCACTGTTTTCCAGCTAATCTGATGCTGTTACCATTTGATGAGTTCGACATTATCTTGGGAATGGACTGGTTGACATTGTATGATGCCAAGGTAAATTGTAAACAGAAAACACTAGAGTTGAAATGTGAAAATGGTGAAATTCTGTGGGTTGAAACAGATGAATCAAATAAATTGCCTATAGTGATTTCACACATGTCTGCACAGAAATACATAAGGAAAGGGTGTGAAGCTTATCTTGCCTATGTAATGAATAATGAGATGTCTGAATTGAAGCTTGAATCAGTGTCGATAGTCTGTGAATTTCCAGATGTATTTCCAGAGGAAATAGAGAGATAGAGTTTGCCATTGATTTATTGGCGTGTACTGCACCGATCTCGATTGCTCTATATAGAATGGCTCCGACTGAATTAAAAGAATTGAAGGCTCAGTTGCAAGATTTAACAGACAAGGGATTTGTGAGACCGAGATTCTCTCCCTGAGGTGCTCTTGTATTGTTCGTAAAGAAGAAATATGGCTTAATGAGGCTTTGCATTGATTACCGTCAGCTCAATAAGGTGACTATAAAAAACAAGTACCCGTTATCGAGGATTGACAATTTATTTGATCAGTTGAAGGGGGCAACAGTGTTTTCAAAGATTGATTTGAGGTCCGGTTACTACCAGTTGAGAGTTAAGGAGTCAGATGTACCGAAAACTACTTTTAAGACAAGGTATGGACATTATGAGTTCCTTGTGATGCCTTTCAGCTTAATAAATGCTCCAGCTATATTTATGGACTTGATGAACCGAATCTTTCAACCATATTTGGATAAGTTTGTGGTAGTGTCCATAGATGACATTCTATTTTATTCTCGGGATGAGTCTGAGCACGCCGAACACTTGAGAACCATATTGCAGATCTTAAGAGAAAAGAAACTGTTTGCTAAGTTTAGCAAAAGTGAGTTCTGGCTTCGTGAAGTCGGATTTTTGGGACATATAGTCTCAGGTGATGGTATTCGGGTGGATCCGAGCAAAATTTTCGCGATCGTTGATTAGAAACCGCCAAAGAATGTATCTGAGGTTAGAAGCTTTTTAGGCTTGGCCGGGTATTATAGACGTTTTGTCGAGGGATTTTCGATGATTGCCTCTCCTATGACTAAGTTGTTGCAAAAGAATGTTAAGTTTGAATGGACTGATAAATGTCAGCAGAGTTTTGAAAAGCTGAAAGCACGATTGACTGAAGCACCGACTTTAGTACAGCCCGAGCCAGGGAGGGAGTTCGTAATTTATAGTGATGCATCATTGACAAGCCTTGGATGTATACTGATGCAAGAGGGTAAAGTGGTAGCTTATGCCTTGAGACAGTTAAAACCGCATGAGAAGAACTAACCTACACTTGATTTGGAATTGGCCGCTATTGTCTTTTCCTTGAAGATCTGGTGACATTATTTGTATGGTGAAAATTGATGAATTTTTACTGATCAAAAAAGTTTGAAGTATTTGATGAATCAAAAGGATTTGAATCTGCTACAGTGAAGATGGCTTGAATTATTGAAAGATTATGAGCTAGTGATTGATTATCATCCGGGGAAAGCGAATGTAGTTGCTGACGCCTTGAGCAGGAAATCTCTTTTTACTTTGAGAGCCATGAATACGAGGTTAGCATTGTCTGATGATGGGTCAATCTTGGCAGAGATGAGGGCTAAACCATTATTTCTCCAACTAATTTGTGATGCTCAAAAGAACGATAGTGAGTTGCGAACCAAGAGAACTCAGTGCAAATTGGGTTACGACTTAGATTTTCGAGTTGGACCAGATGACTGTTTGATGTTTCGAGACAGGATATGTGTACCGAAAAATGATGAATTGATTAAGAAAATATTACATGAGGTGCATAGTGGCTGTTTGTTAGTACACCCTGGTAGCACAAAAATGTATAATGATTTAAAGAAGTTATATTGGTGGCCAGGCATGAAAAGGGACATTTCTGAATTTGTAACCAAGTGTTTGATCTGTCAATAAGTAAAAGCTGAGCATCAAGTGCCTTCAGGATTACTCCAACTGGTGATGGTACCTGAGTGGAAATGGGATAGGATTACCATGGATTTTGTAACCGGGTTGCCTTTGACTCCTAGAAAGAAGGATGCTGTCTGGGTAGTGGTTGATAGGTTAACAAAGTCGGCTCACTTTATACCGGTACGTGCCGATTACTCACTTGATAAATTACCTGAATTATACATTGCTGAAATTGTGAGGTTGCACGAGGTACCTATGTCTATAATATCAGATAGAGATCCGAGGTTTACCTTGAGATTCTAGAAAAAGTTACAAGAAGCTTTAGGTACAAAATTGAATTTTAGTACCGCGTTTCATCCACAAACAGATGGTCAGTCAGAAAGAGTAATCTAGGTACTCGAAGATATGCTTAGATGCTGTGTTTTAGAATTTGAAGGCAGTTGGGAGAAATATCTACCTTTGGTTGAATTTGCCTACAATAACAGTTTTTAGTCGAGTATACAGATGGCACCATACGAAGCCTTGTATGGTCGCAAGTGTCAGACTCCTTTATATTGGACTGAACTTAGTGAGAAACAGATTCACAGAGTTGATCTAGTTAAAGAAACCAAAGAGAAAGTAAAAGTAATTCGTAATTGCTTGAAAACTGCTTCAGATTGACAAAATTCATATGCAGATTTAAAAAGAAAAGAGATTGAATTTCAGGTGGGTGATAAAGTGTTCTTGAAGGTGTCACCATGGAAGAAGATTCTGAGATTTGGCTGAAAAGGCAAGTTGAATCCGCGTTTTATTGGGCCGTACGAGATTATTGAAAGGATTGGACCAGTGGCATATCAGTTGGCTTTACCGGTAGAGTTAGAAAGAATTCATAACGTGTTTAATGTATCAATGTTGCGTCATTATCATTCTAATCCTTCACATGTGATTTCTCCAAAAGAAATTGAGATTCGATCAGACTTGACCTATGATGAGGAACCGATTAAGATTTTGACTCGAGAAGTGAAACAGTTAAGGAAGAAAGTGTTATGGCAAAGACATGGAGTAGAAGAAACTACGTGGGAATCGGAGGAAGCCATGAGAAAATAGTACCCAAACCTCTTTATCGGTAAGATTTTTAGGGACGAAAATCCCTAAAGGGGGGAGAGTTGTAACAGCCCGATTTAGGGCCAAAACGGAATAGTGGTTTCGAAACCACAAATCCGAGGTTGAAAATTTTATGATTGGGTGTTTAATTTGATGTTTAGGACTAAATTGAAATAGGTGAAAAATGTGTGTTCTAGTTCATAAAGTACTTGATTGAAATGGGGGCTTTGAGTAGAGGTCCTGAAATAGTAATTAGACCATTATACTAGTATGGACAAAAATACCTAAAGGAAGATAAAACACCATAGTTTTTAATGAAGGGCAATTTAGTCATTTGGTAAATAAAATAATAAAATGGGAAAACAAAGCCAAAATTGGTATCATCTTCACCAAGCTTGGCCGAAACTCTCATAAAAGCCATAGCTAGGGTTTTTCCCAAGCTTTCAAGCTCTATAGTAAGTGCAGTCAAGCCCTGTTTTTAATGTTCTTTACATTTTTGAAATCCTCGTAGCTCGGTCTACCTATTTCTACCATTATTTCGAGTTAAGGTTTATGTTTAAAAATTTACCCATGAATGATATGCATGTATTTTGATGTTTTATGGTAGAATATGAATGTTTGAAGTTAGGAGAACGATCTTTTCTAAGCGATTTTTAGCGAAAATGAGCAAAACGGCATAATCGGTAAAAATACCTAATGTTCATAAGTACATGTTAGAGTGAGAATTTGATGTTGTCATAGAAGAGAAAAATGTTCAGCATGTCATAAAACATAAGAATAAGGGCTGAAATTAAATTTCCAAGCCTAGGGACAAAATTGTAATTTTGTAAAAGTTAAGGGGCAAAATTGTAATTTTTCCATAATATGATTTTTGGATTGAAATAGATAGTATGAGTGTTAGATGAGCTAAATGTGTTGTTATAGATCAAGAAAGGCATGGAATCGACCTCGAACCGGGGAAGGAAAAGATTTTGGACTAAATTGCAAAATTTCCATATTTTGCACCGAGGTAAGTTTGTATGTAAATAATACATTATCTTTATTTACGTTTTTATATTTCAGCATATTTTATATATTGTAGCTGATTTTGAATCATAATCGACTATTGGAAGAATGGAAATAAGTATTAGAAAGTGAAATACTTCCTGGTTGAACCTTCGGAATCGAAAGATATAGATGGTATGTAGCTAGGTCACATGTATGGTGCCAAGTGCACATCATGTGTACAAGAGAGCTACGAGATACTATGTGGTAGCTAGGTCACATGTGTGATACGGGATGAATACCATGTAGACAAGAGAGCTACGGGATAAATGTAACTAGGTCGCATGTGTGGTTCCAGGTGAAGGACACCATGTAGACAAGAGAGCTACGAAATAAAATGGCTAGGTCACATGGGTGGTACTAAGTGTTCATGTTCACCATGTGTACAAGAGAGCCGAACTATGTGATGGGTGGAACTACACGCTGAAACCACCAAGTATCGGAGACTCGATCCGAAGTGTTCAACGGGAAAATCGACTAAATGAAATTACGTATGACCTTGTAATGATAAGTGTAAGAATACACATGTGTAATGTATGAGTAATAAGATCGATATGTGACTGGAAGTTGGAAAAATTGTTAAGGATAAGCAAAGAATGCAACCAAGTGTGAAAGATCAAAATTGATAATAAAACTGTTTGAACAGTCGCAGAGACGTGAATTTGAAAAATCACCAAAAATAGTAGGAATTTAATTATAGGCTGAATAAGACATGAAGTTAAAGATTAATGAGTCTATTTTCATGTAAAAGAAACAGAGCAAGTAAAGGAATCCTATATTTTGAGATATTTATATTTTTGTGAGACTTGTTCAGAATGACTACGTGATCCCCTGTTCTAAATTTTGAAAAATAATTAAAAATTGTAAAAAATTAATTAAGAAATATAGTTTATATTCCTAAATTCCTTATTGAGTCTAGTTTTAAATGAAACAAATTTCATGGCTATTTGACTTTTGTACAGGGAGAAAATTAATTTGTAGTGAACTGAGGTCAGATCAGTCAAGCTATATAATAGGGGAAACTTTAACTAATAAACTGTACTAATTGGCTGGACCAAAAATTCTAGAAAACTTTTAGTAATAATTAATATGAGTCTAGTTTCAGGAAAATTTTACGGATTTGAATTTCAAGTTTTGTAACTCAAGTTATGATTTATTCAGCGAACATGACGCAGGAGGGACAATTTGATCAAATTGGAGTAAATAGTGAAATTAAAAATAGATATAATTGAGTTATTTTGTAAACATATTAGATTCCTTATTTATTATTTATATACTTACTTTCTAAGCTATAAGCTTACTTTCTTTTCTCTCTTTTGTCTTATAGTGTCATCCAGCTAGCACAGGAGTTAGAGATCATTGAAGATCTGCCCGCACTATCAATACTTTTGGTATTTGAACTAAACATTTTGAATTATGGCATGTATAGTAGGCTTAGTTATTTTGTTACGTGTCATAATTGCCTAGGTTTAATTATTGGTTATAGTATTTGACCGATTATTTTGTACAAAGCCATTGAAGTTGGCTAATATTGTTAAAGGCATATATTATAATGATTCATGATCTAATTGGATGCCATATTTTTGTCTCGGTTTTATTTAATGGTATGTGTTATGTTCTAGTAATACCTCATACCCGGTTTCGGTGTTGAATGCGGGTAAGGGGCATTACATCCAGCCTCTGGTTATCTTGATCCTCTTTGGGTTCAATCTTAAGCTTTTAGATGATCTTTTTCATGACAGAATAAATCAGTTATAGTGGAAGAGGATGCCTACGACCACCAGGCCCACATAGATTTTAGCCTTACAATTTAGAGGAAACTGATTGTAGCCAACCGTCACTTTTTTGGGACTGTCTTACACTAGATCATCATTTCTCAATGGCGAATGCCACACCATTTCGTCTCTTGGGCTCAACAACCTCTAATGTAGTAAGTTAGCGATCCGACTGTGCAACTTTCCTAAAATATATAAAGTGGTCGCCTTTGCACAAGATGAAAAGTTCACTTTTGGAAGGACATGGGCAAAAGCGTTAGTCTCGTAATGCGGAGAAACTATAAATACTCATTGAGAGGCTAAGTGTGGGTTCTAAGCCTCATGTACCTTTTTCAGGAATCTCGATAACATTTGGCTAAATGAGTTTATTGGCTCATGCTTTTCAGAAAAAAGAAATAAGTTTAATGGAATGGAATTTTATTGAGAAATAGAAAGAACAAAAAGCTAAGAGCTTTAGGGAGATGGAGTGTTTTACAGAAAATGATGAGTGAATATTCATGTTACTCTATCCCCTATTTATAGTACATAGAAAACCTAGTTTGTTCCTATTTAAACTCTAAAAGATAAATAAAGATATAATCTGAAATTAAATCTAAATAATATCATATTAATTCTAATAATAATCCTAAAAATAAAATTCAAATTTAAATAGAGTCTTTTGTTCATAAGTCTCTTCTTTGAATTTTTTGCCCCAAGTCTTTTACACTTTGTATTTTCTGCACCATTTCTTCCCTATTTCGCATGCTGACCCATTTCGTCTCTAAATTCACGCTTTTTGCCCCCAAATTTCCTTTTGCCTTCAATTTAGTCCCTACAAGATAAAAACCCATAAAAAGCCTAAATCAGTAGGATCATTCTCAAAATATATATGCAATTAACATATAAAAGTACGCCATTTTAGAGTATTATCATATTCTCCCCTACTTAGCCCATGCTTGCCCTCAAGTATGGTTCCTAGCCCACTATGTAATTTATATTTTACCATGAAAGAAGTATCACTCCAAAGTTTTATAAAAATTAGGCTTAATGCATATGAAAATAAAGAGAACTTTTAACTTGCTTTAAGTAAAACCGAAAAAGTACTCCAATTTAAACACACAAAAGTTAAATCGACTTTGCTTATTTCATGAAAATTAGGTAATTTACTAAACTTACCAAGACACCCTATTTGTTCCACCCTAAGTCCATAATTGCAATTCTCTCACACACACACACTCTCTCTTTCTCTCTCTTTTAATGGAATGCATTAGCCCTTCTGACGTGAAGAGGGATGACAACCCAGTTACTCAACCCAACACGCTCCTATTTATTGTTATTATTATATTTTTTTTGTTTAAGAATGTTTTGGCCCTTTTGACGTGAAGTGGATTGACAACCCAAGCACCCTACCTCGGTTACTCAGCTCAACACACTCATAATTTTTTCTTTGTTTAATTCTGGTTAGCGGAGTTTTACATAACACGTCACACAACCTTTTTACGCGAAGTAGGATGACAACCCAAGCACCCTAACCCCGTTACTTAGTTAGTTACGTTTTAAGCTATGCTCCTAACCACAGAATCATCAGATTTTATTTTATTTTATTTTTTAACGAAACAAAACTTTAATTTTGGAGGACTAGGAAAAATAATCAAGTGTCAAAAATAAGTTTTGACAATTACCTATCAGTCATGAAAATAAATTTAGCATACATTCGTATTAAGTGTCCTCTTTGCAATTAGACTTAATCAATTCTACTATAAGCAAAATAGGGTTAACTTCATTAATCACAATTATTTTAGCCTAATAGAAATGAAACAGTGGAGATGAAATCAATATAGAAAAATCATAACTAACTCAGTAGACAAGAATCATGCTCGCAAGTCAAACAATGAGTAATTCCTAATCAAAATCTTGGGCATGTACTAAAAAAAACAAATGTTGGCAAAAACAAGCACAAGACAGCAATAATAGTAACACAATAGTAAAAACAACAGATAAAATAGCAGAAATAAGGAGGAATGTCTTCCCCTTACTTAAATCACATTTCCCTCAATATGAAAAATAAGATTAAAATATATGATGAAAAAAAAGAAAAGGTTTATAACACTCCCCATGTCGTTTTCGTTACTATTTTCGCCACCTGTTTCTGAATTTAATTTCTTGTTTCCTTGATTCTCCTGGACGTAAGAGAGATAAAAATTTATTAACATGCAAGAAAATAAAAAATAAAACATATAACAAAATAAAAATAAAAATAAAATTGGGTTGCCTCTCAACAAGCACTTGTTTAACGTCGTTAGCTTGATGTCCTAACTAGTATTGGGCCTATTCCAGCAGAATTCTTTCAATTGTATGGGCTTAGAAATTCTCCTTTTTTAACACATCCAACATATTTGGGTTCAATTGTCCTTGCGCCTCTTGCTTTGGTTTCATATTTTCTTCCAAGAAAATCTTATGTGTGCATGTTAAGGGGCTAATCCTTTTTAAGTCGATAATGGTCTCATCATTCTCCAAAAATACACACTTGAAATACTCAAGCAGTGGTTTTAATTCTAGACTGGTGCCTGAACAATAGGATGTAAAGGTTTAGTGTTCATAGGAATCGATAATTCATTAACAGATTCACAAATAGATCCTGAATCAAAATTGTCATCAAACAACGTTTTAGTTTATCTTCATAAGGTAACTCAAAAGTTTATTCTACTAATGAGTCAATTATTTGTCACGGTTTACGTTCAAGATTTCACTTGGGTGCCTAATAGCATCATAAACATTAAACTTCACGACCTCCCCGTCAAACTTCATCGTGAGGGTTTCGCTATGCATGTCAATCTTAGTACTTGCAGTACTAAGGAAATGTCGCCCCAACAAGATGTCTGAATACCCAAGAGCATTATTGTCTTGCATTTTTCCACATAAAAGTCTGCAGGAAAGATAAGCCTGTTGGCTTTCACTAATACGTCCTCAAGAAATCCTTCGGGATGCACAATAGACATGTCTACTAATTGAATTGTAACAATCCATTTTTCAGTGAAATAGAAACAATGGTTTCAGGACCACAAATCTGATCCTAAAATAAGGTTTATCTTTACTTCATTATATGGTCCATATTATAGTAGGTATGTCGTGTGAAAATGTTGATATGAAAATTTTATCGATTAAGTGTTTAGTTACGAGAAAGACTAAATCGCATAAAATGTGGTGAAAGTTGAATTCTAGTAGCTATAAGGACTAAATATGTAACAACCATATTTAGACCCTAATCGGAACGGTGGTTTTGAGACCACGAATCCGAGTTAGAAAAATATTTTAAAATTATTTTTTGTGTTTATTTTGTGTGAATTTATATCTGTGAAATTTTCGTGATTTAATTTTGTCATTTGAGTGTCCGATTAAATAAAAGGACTTAATCGCGTAAATTAAAAATTGGGTAGTTTAATGTATAAGGGCCAAAATGCTATTGGCTTTTAAAATGGAAGCCTTTATGTTGCAATTAGCCCATAAATTATTAAGTGGACGACAATAGGTTCATATTATAAGGTTTTGATATATATTAATTAAGGTTACCTTAGTAAATTAATATTATAAACTATTATAATATAACATATATCTTAAAAATAAAATAATAAGCCAAGTTCATATTATGTTCTTTTGACCAAAACCAAAATAAGAAAGGAAAAAAGAAAAGAAAACCTAGTTCGGCCAAAAAAGAAAAGAAAACCTAGTTCGGCCATAGTCAAGCTCAATCAAGGTATGTAGCTAGTTGATTTTTGATAATTTCTATGTTTTTGAGATCGTTGCTTCGAGTACTACAAAACCCATGCTTGAATTTTTTATTTTGATGAATATTTTGAGTTATGCCATTGTTGAGAGATTGTGATTTTTTGTTGTTTGATGATGAAATATGAAAGATATGTTTTAGATTAACATGTTTTGTATTGGAGTTTTTGATGATTTTGAGTAATTATTACTAAATTGTAAAAATACTAATTTGAGGGATTAAAATGTGAAATAAATAAAATATATAAACTTGTATGAGTATGGGTAAAATTTAGCCCAACATGGGTATATTGAAATTTTGTATATTTTGTGTTTTGTGCAATAGGGACTAAATTGTAAAAAAGTGCAAATTTCAGGGGTGAAATAGTAATTTTGTAACACCCCGAAACCGTGGCCATCACCGGGGTCGAATATGAGGTGTTATCGAGCTTAATTCATCATTTATACAGCTCAAACAATTTATTTTAAAACTCCCAGACAAGCTGTCAATCTGCATTATAGTCACTTAAAAATTCGTATCTTGAGTTCCAAAACTCAAAATAAAAATTTGTAAATTTTTCCTGAAACTAGACTCATATATATATCTAAAAAAAGTTTTGTAGAATTTTTGGTTGGGCCAATTAGTACAGTTTATTTGTTAAAGTCTCCCCTGTTTCAGAGTTCGACTACTCTGACCTCTGAGTGTTACGACTTAGATATCTCCCTACACAGGGCTTCAATGCCTATGAAGATTGTCTATAATGAAACTAGACTCAATAATGAATCTGCACATATAAAGGATGACTTCTAATTATCTCTACAAAATTTATGGTGAATTTCCAAAGTCAGAACAGGGGATTCAGAAATCGCTCTGGCCCTGTTTCACAAAAATTTAAACATCTCATAAAATATAGCTCATATGGTTGTTTCGTTTCTTCCATGTGAAAATAGGCTCATCTAGATTCGATTATATAATTTATTCATTATTTAATTCCATTTCTACTATTTTTAGTGATTTTTCAATTTCACATCACTACTGCTGTCTGCATCTATTATTAGAGTAAATTTTACCTATTAGAGTAATTTAACATACATATCACCAAGTATGATCATGACTAGCCATACCAAAGGCTAATCATTACGAAGCATTTGCTTACTACTCAATAACCATTTCATGAGTGTAACACCGGAAATGATTAGCCATGACAAACGGCATAATAATTAAATAGACTTTAACTATTCCTTATAACTAAGTATCATAAGACCAAATCCAACTTAACATTTATGCCATTTTCGCATGGCTAAAAGTATACATACCAAAGCTCAAACAAAACATAATAGACTATACATGCCGAAATGTTCTCTTAGACCAACTAAGAAGAAGATACCAAAAAGTTGCAAGCTGGTGTGATGACTTCGACGATGGTCCCGAGCACACAAAAATGGATCAAAGGAACCTAAATAAGTGACAAATAAACACACCAAATGAGTATATAACTCAGTAAGTCATAAGCATTACACTGCCGTCCATTTATAAAGTATCATAAAAGAAAACAAATAATGCAAGATTAGGTACTCCATCCATACCGACTATGCTATAATTTCACGCACATTTATCATTACATGCTCTCAACTAGCCAAGCCTCCATTGACATCTCGTATGATATTCGATGCATTTCCACACATCATTTTATTTTCGTTTAGATTATACTAATAATAGCATTTCATCTATTCCACAATAATCTTATGTTCCTAACTTCAAATATAATCACCACATAGGTTCAAGACTTACCAAGCTCAGTTCCAAATATAAACATAACGTCTATTCCTCATGAACTCAAAGTCTCTACTCATTCCGCTGTCCATGATCTACTCGATAAAGTCGCACACTTAACGTTAATAATTATTCGAAAATATATAGTAAGTTCGCACACTTAGTGCATAATAATCACAATTAAACTCGCACACTTAGTGCCAATCTCATTATCGTAAATGTTTATACCCGCACACTTAGTGCCGAAATCAGCAACTCAATACATCTCACTTCTTTTTACACTCGATAATTTTGTCACTACATGCATTTATATATCATTCCATTCGGCATAAGTACATAAGTATTATGATTATTTAAATCAATACAAAATATATGCTTAATAACTTACCTTGTGTTGGGTAAAACGGTTCCAACTCGGCTACTCGATGTTCTTTCCTTTTCCTTTGCTTGATTCTCCTCCTTTAACTTCTTGAGCTTAATCAATAAATTAACTAGTTTAACCGTATTGCTAAATATTTATATCAAAATATTAATGATTTCATATCATAGGAGATACATGACTAATTCTTATCTTCCTACCATATGTTTTTGAGCTATTCGACTAATAACCATATGCTATCACCCTACTATCAATAATCCAATCACACATGCATATATATATAATTGGACATTCGGCAACCACCCTTGCTAATTACTCGTTTTTAGTCGATTATATATATAATCCAAAAGTAATATCACGAATGGGCATACATTTATATATATATATATAGCCGAATGTGCAAAAATTAGACTCAACATCACCTATGCTCTTAATTTGATGGCCGAATATGCATATATATATATGATATCAACTATACTATCATCTTTAATTCATCTAAACACAAAATTTCATCTCATGAACACTTGACCGAATTTTTCCTAATCTAGCATGGCTTCACATCTATTTGTAACATCCTATAAATCCACATATACCACATTTCTACATAAATTTTCTTTCACTTTTCCACTACTTCCATTCACAACATCAAAAGCACCATACTCTTAGCATTTACCTCTTCCTAACCATATGCCATATAAGTACCCCTTTAGGTAGAAAATTAACATATGGGTTGTAATAAGCCATTGGCTACTAACTAGATTTTCACAAGAATTTAGTAAAAGTAACATAAATCCTACCTTAATCAACCCCTTTTGAGTTGGCCGAATGTCTAGAACATTTCTTCCTTCCTTCTCCTAACTCACGGCAATTGCAAAAAAAAAAAAAGAAAGAAGATGAATACTCCCTCTTCCTTTCTTATTTTATTCATCTTTTCTTTTTAATTCCTTTCTTTAATTTATTTTAATTGTTAACTAATAAAAGAATTGCATTGAAATTCAACCTAGTGGATGGGGCATCATGGCTTGGCCGGCCACTACTTGGGTTTTTGGGCAATTTGACATGCAAACCCAAGTTTCCTCACTTTGTTATTATTTGATCCTTACATATTCCCCTATCATATTTTCTTAAGTTCTCAACTAAGTCAATCACATGAAATTCACATTCATAAGTCTAAATTAAAACATCAAATTTTCACACATGCACTAATACACATAGAGGATATGCAACCAAATTTTAAATAAATTTTGGGACTCGGTCTTGTGGCCTCGAAACCACATTCCGACTAAGGTCGAATTAGGACTGTCACAAATTTGCCCAGTTATGTGTTTTTGGACTAAATTGAATGAAAATATGTTTGAATTAGCTTAAGTTGAATATGTTTAGATCAAGAACCAAAGAAATCAGATTTGGATCGGAGGAAAACGAAAGTTGTCGACTAGCTGCCCTGTTCCGTTTTACATTGTCCGAGGTAAGTTTATAAGAAAATAGACGTACTTAATTTTAATTAAATGCTATGTATACATGCTGAAATGAAATGTATAAATTTATATATGCCATAGCCGAATGTGAATAAGCTTGGTTACTACATTTCTGAATTCGTTTCGACCGAGTTACGACGTCTGAAAGCCCCATATGAAAATTAGGAATAGTTAGGATACATATGTCATGACATATGATTCTAATATATGTGTGCGAGTAAGACCAGGGCATCGCATCGATATGTGACTCTGATATATGTGTGTGAGTAAGACCCTGTTTGGGACAGTGGCATCGATATATAATTACTTGTAAGACCACGTCAGGGATGTTGGCATTGTACGATATATGTGATTATCCGAGTGTCCTATCCAATTCTGAATGGTTCGTCGGGCAAAGATAAGTCGAGTTTGAGTATGTAAAATGAGCTAAATTGCCAGGTATGAATTAGCTTGATGTTTACTAAAAATAAGAGTGTATTCGGCCTTATGAACATTATTGAATGTGTCTTATTTATATGTATGTGTGATTATGTGTATTCAGCCACATGACTAATATATGTACATGAAATTATATTGTGACATATGAGTTTATGTATTTGTGTGTAACACCCCTCACCCGTATCCGACGCCGGGATAGGGTGCGAGGCATTACCAGGATTTCACATTCACAAACATATTAAATTAGGTCGTCAAGTTTCGCTCAAATTTAAAATTTTTCAAACATGTAAATCTCGTTCCTTATATAGGCCTTCGAGGCCTATAACATACCTAGGGGCCATTCGGGACAAAATAGTGAACATTCGATAACTTTGGGCACCTTAGAAAATTTTCCTTACCTTAAAGTATCACACGCCCGTGTGAGTGGGGCCGTGTGGCTTGGGTCACGCCCGTGCCCTTAGCCCGTGTGCAAATATTGACTTTAAAACATGGCCATGGCACACGCCCGTGCGTTCAACCGTGTGGACCCTAATTGGCTATTTTCCAAGCCTTTGGTCACACTTTTTATCACCAACAAGTATTCACGTCTAAAACATTATCGATTCATTTCCATATTATATATTTACCACATGGTTATGACCATTTCATTTGGTCAAGAAGCATCCATCATGCAGATATGTCATAATACCAATCATACATATCCCACAAGCATAAACACATCATTACATCACAAGCATTAGAACATATCAAGGATAATTAGACTTACATGCCACAATCACTATAAGCCACATCTCATGGCTATATGCAATACGTCACTATAAGCCAATAAATTTGGCTAATCATAATAACAACTATCATAAAAACTAAGTCCCTATACATGCCACTCACTTGTCTACGCCTAACATATACAAGTTAACACTCAGAAGGTGATAACTTGGTAGTGTGATGATGCCTCCGGCGAACTCCAACCTCGAGCTAGCCTGACAAAACTAAAAGAAATGGAAAGGAGGGAGTAAGCTTTACGCTTAGTAAGCTCACATGAAAATAATAAGCAATGTGATAACATGTTGTTTTCATATTTTTTCTATTTATTTAAATTCCAACTAAGCTGTTTTTCCAAGTCATAGTCATTTAATTATTTATATCCAGAGTTACGGAACTCCAAATAAAGATCCATTAATTTTCCCAAAAACTAGGCTCATATCTCTTCTTTTCACAAAATTTTTCAGAATTTTTGGTCCAGCCAATAAGTACAGTTTATTACTCAAAATCTCCCATGTTTCGCTATTTGACAGCTTGAACCTTTCTTCACTAAAATTTATTTATCTCTTAGTAAGAAAGTTGGATAATGTTCCTGTCTCTTTCTCCTGAAACTAAACTCATTAGGGATTTCATTCATATAAATTTCAACTCATAATTATTTTTTCACAATTTCTAGTGATTTTCCAAAGTTGAGACAGGGGAGTCTAGAATCACTTCTACTCTATATCACAAGAATTTAAATATCTCATGATACAAAATTCTTTTGCTTTCACCGTTTCTTTTATGTGAAACTAGACTCATTAAGCTTTAATTTAATATTTTATTAAACTTCTAAATCAATTTCCACTATTTTTAATGGATTTTCAAAGTTAGACCAATGCTACTGTCCAAATCTATTTTGGTACAATATAATGATTACTATCATAAGATCATTTCCAACTATCATGAACTTACCATTTCATGGATCCCTTACTCATTTTTCACAATGAAGCTCAATATATGAAAGTCATAATTTCTCATAGGCACACTTAATAATACCTTCCAAGTATAGGATAATTCCCTATCACATGCACTCAGTCATCAAATTAGTCTCATGATAATGCACCATGTAAATTTGTGTTAGATGAGCCCATTATTCATCATCTCATCTACAAACATCAAGTTAATCCCGTTGAGTTTCTAGGAAATCTTGATGGATTATCCATTTATCGTCAATTCATACGAATTATCATTTCAGGTATGCACTCCCACGAACCTCACATCTTACGGTGGGATTACCAGTCCAGGCTAAATCCCCGTATAGTGAACTCATAAGGTGATGTCGGGATTACCAGTCCAGGCTAAATCCCTTATAACGACAAACACCTTTGTTGAGCTTGGATCTGAATTACCAGTCCAGGCTAAATTTAGACCCTAATTGGATTACCCGTCCGGGCTAAATCCATAATGCACACATATTCTTTGGGAGGCTCGATCATTCAAGGAACACCCGTCCGGGCTAGATCCTTTTCATACTTGAGATCACGGATTACCCGTCCAGGCTAAATCCTTACTGCAACACATGCAAGATCTCATTACACATGTCAATCATGGTTCATCCATCAAATTTCCCCTTTTTAACCTCAGCCGAGACATTTTTCAACATAATATTATCAAAGATGCATTTCTATGAAATTTTATGCCATTAATAAGTGCAATTATGATGGATTCATAATTCATACCATTCATACCAAATCAATAGAGAATTACATTTCAAGCATGGTATTGCATTATTATTAACACATGAACTTACCTCAATCCAGAAACGACAATTTACCATTTCAGTCCATAACCTTGTATTTTCTCGATTTAAGCCCGAATATCGATTTCCTTGATCTATAATATCACCTTTAGCCTAATAATTAGTCACACTATTCATATGGATCTAAAAATCATATTTTTACAAATTTACATTTTGACCCCTAAACTTTTGCATATTTGCACTTTTTCCATTTTTACTGATTATGCCATTTTACTCGTTTTCACGTAAAATCGCTTAGCAAAAGTTGTTTAACACAATTTCAAGCTTAATATTATACCATTAAACATCAAAATACATGCATATCATTCATGGGTAAATTTTTAAACATAAACCCTAGCTCAAAATAATTGTAGAAATAGCTAAAACATGTTACTGGGATTTCAAAAATGTAAAGAACTTTAAAAACGGGGCTCGGGATCACTTACAAATGAGCTTGGAAGCTTTAACCAAACCCTAACCACGGCTTTCATGGGATTTGGGATGGTACATGGAGAAGATGACCAAATTTTGGCTATTTTGGCTTTTTAATTCTTTTAATTATTAGTTTACCAAAATGCCCCTAACTTAAAAATATTTTATTACACCCATTTCATGTCTTTTTTGTCCAAAAATTAACTAATGGTCTAATTACCATTTAAGGACCTCCCAGTTAAAATTTCATAATAATTAGACACCTTTAACATGTAGAACTCAGCTTTTACACTTTTCATAATTTAGTCCTTTTGACCAAATTGAGTGCCCAAACGTCGAAATTTTCGAACGAAATTTTCACGAAATCATTCTGTGAAACCGTAGTCCATAAAAATATAATAAAAATAAATTTTCTTACGTCGAATTTGTGGTCCCGAAACCACTGTTCCGACTAGGCCCTAATTCGGGATGTTACATTGTGTGTATGTGAACTAGGTATATAATGAATATTCAGCCTTGAAGGTTAAATGATAATCTGTTAATTTTGGCTATATAAGTATTCGGTCAAGGTGATAATATAAATGAATATAATTATATATGTTTATACGTAAATAATATGAATATATAAATGTTTGGATCTAATTGTGAAATGATAAAATAGTCTGGTTTAGTTTAGTTAAGTTGATAACATCATTGGGTTGTTTATTTGCTTATGACTTTCTAAGCTTTGATAGCTTACTCTGTTTGTATATTTGTTTCTGTTTTATAGATTTTGGATTCAAGTTACAAGCTCGGGGATTGTCAGCAAAGTCTATCACACTATTGATCGCTTTTGGTATTTTATAAGTTGCATTTTGGAACGATGGCATGTATAGGCTGGATCATATTTTGAAAATGCCAAAAGTTGGTTAAGTATATAAGCCATGCGAAAATGACTAAACTTTTATTTTTAAATTTGGTTATGTTAGGTTCGGTTTACGTTCACTTTGGTTTTATAGTTACATGCCATGTATGTATAATGTTGTGCTAGGTATCACATGCTTTGAAAATGGGTTGCTTGATATGCCTAAATTTGGTTCTATATGCTTTTGGTTAAATGTTCATTGAGCTTGGTTGTTGATAAATATTGTGTATGCTTTGTGGATAAAATTTGGTCGATTGTTTGGTTTACATTTTATGTTAAATATGATCTATATTTTAGGTAAGTTGCATATATTATATATGTGTATCATTAATAGGTTCGACTATGGTATAATGTATTCAATATATATATAAATGCATGAAGTAGATTCGGCGTTTACTAATGGATTATACTAATGTTATGTTTGATGTTTGATTTATTTAATTTAGTAATTAATCATAGTGAAACTTGGATTTTGCCTAAGAAGATTAGTCTAATTTTTTTTAAAAAGGTTATATTTGTATTAGTATGCAGTTATAATGTGTTAGTTGAGTTCTTACATGTCTTTATAGGTATATATGTATATATATATACACGCTTATAGTCAGATAACGTATATATGTGCATGGATGTATAGATTGTTAATTATTTATAAATTTATAAAAAGTGTATAAATGAATTATGTAGGCCAAATAGGCAAAGAATGAAATGGGTTATTTCATATATAACTAAATTTTAAGTTATATTTATATGCAAAACTAATGAATTCTATATAAGTCCATGTAGTAATGATGCATAAGTGCTTAGAAGGGGTTGTCTCATTTGATGTTAAAATTTGTATATGCACATGATTTGTATAAAATAGGTTTGTCATTTAATTAATGAAATTATTGATTTGTTATATGTTCAGTATGAGTTAAATTTGTTTTGTTATATGTTGGATCATGTTTTAATTTTACTTTGTGGTAAATGATATGATTTTAAGATTTAACAATAGTTTAAGTTATGAGCATTGATATAATAGTATATTATTTAATGATAAAATTCTGATTTACATTTTATTTAACATTTGTACATATATATGAGTATTACTTGTGTGGAAGTACAGTGTTATGTTTTAGTCCAGTAATGCCTCCAGAACCTAATCCGGCAACGAATACGAGTTAGGGGTGTTACAAAATAGCTATGGAATTCAAATCTAGAGGTCCTTATTGTAATGCCCCGAATTTGGGCCTAGAAGTATTGGGCCTTTAGTATGGGTCCGTAAGGAGGTTGTATATAAGCATTTAATTGTACAAGGAAATGACACAATTAAATGTCTGCTTTAGTGGTTAATGGCCTTGAGAAGTGCTAGAGAAATCTTGGGTTCAAACCTAGGCTTTAGCAAAAATTTTGATAATAAGTGAATAAAACCCTTGTGCTTGGATGAAGGCCTTTTAAATTATTATGGTAAATAAATGACACAAGGAAGCATGTGGTCTAGTGGTTGTGGCGTCATTAAGGTTACAAGGGATCCTGGGTTCAAGTCTTGGCTCTTGCAATTTATTTTGGTTTTTCTTTTAAAGGAACCTAAACTTTGGCCTATAGACCTTATATTTAATTGAGGATAAAATATGACACAAAAAGAGCCTGTGGTGGAGTCGCAAGGTGGCATGTTGTGTAACTGTGAGGTCTAAGGTTCAAGTCTTGGGATGCACAATGGAATATTTATTTTGCTATTTGAGTTGTGTAGGAGGTGGAGTTGGACTGGAACTTTGTGGTTGAGATGGTCATAAGAAAATAAGGAATTTTCCTAATGGTTGAAAGTAATCGCACATTGGGAAGCTAACATGGGAATTGGTGAGAAGATGACTTTAAATAGAACGAACCAGATGAGTTGGTGAAAAAAAAAAGGTGATTAAGACCCAATGCAGGATGTGCCAAGGTTGGTGTTCGTGGACTTCGGCGCGCTCTCATAAATAGGTGTGTATTCACACCCTTCTTTGTTAGAAATCGGCAAAAGCTGAAAGCCGCCACGAGTGTTCTCATGTGCTGGGGCTATTCTAGGCCTTGATGGGTCGACTGGGCTCAATTGGCCCGTGGGCCTGCTTGTGTAAATCTAACTGTTAGGTGGGAAGTAGTTGGGCCTGATGGGCCATATAAAGGTGATTGGGCCTGATGGGCCATGTGAACGAGATTGGGCCTAAAGGGGCCGAATGAATAAGTGTGGATCTGTTAGTGTTTAGTAAAGGGGTTGTGGACCTAGTTTTTGGTAACTACTCAAGTAGACATAAAACTTAAATAATTAATAATCGCGACCGTGGACAAGTCATAGGGTTAAGGTGTGGCAATGGGTATATGCATGTCTAGGATTGGATCTAGGGAGAGCTTGGTACTTAAGCGGTCTTAATGACTCACCCCCTCTTCTCTGGAATCCTACCTGGTGCATGGTATCTGTTCACTTTAGCCAACGAGGACTTGTTAACGGGCCAAGGTAAGTAATAAATCCATAATAAAGAGAAATTACTAAAATACCCTCGGTTTGTAAAATTACCGAAGTACCCTCGATTTGTAAAATTACCAAAATACCCTCGATTGTGAAATTACTAAAATACCCATCGATTTGTAAAATTATAGAAACACCCTCGATTTGTAAAATTATCGAAATACCCTCGATTTGTAAAATTATCGAAATACCATTGATTTGTAAAATTACCGAAACACCCCCGATTTGTAAAATTATCGAAATACCCTTGTAGTGTAAAATTACCGAAATACGCTTGTAGTGTAAAATGACTGACATACCCCTGTAGGGTAAAATGACATTTTTCCCTTGAGGGTAAATGACCGACTTAGACTTCAAATTTGATTGATTTAATTATGAATGTATGACTGCTTTTAATTGACTTGATTGTGGTTGTATGACTGATATGCTCTTAATATATGTTTAAAAAACTGTTACTAAGTATGGCCATTCTGCATACACATGTGATGATTTAGCATGACATACACGACATATTGCATGGGTTGGGAATTATGGAACGGAGGAAGTGATCCACCGATGGCTATTAAGCCTAATATTTGATTAGCAGCTTGCTGTAATGAAGGTAGTACTGCAATCGGGCTACCATTGATGTGTATTGGATGGGTGGGTCGATATTTATATCCCTACATGATGTGTACTGGGGGACGGAGTTAGTGTGTAGTGGTTGGATTTTTAGGGTGGGTTGCACAACATTGCATGTATGATATTATTGTGATATTATTGTGATGTGGGCTTCGACCCAACTGAGGCTAAGATGGGCTAGGCCCAATTGATTCTGTTATGGGTTGTGACCCAAATGATATTGTAACGGGTTTTGGCCCACGTATGCTTTGAACTGGATTGTACTGTTACTATAATGGGCTCTGGCCTAGACTGATTCTGAATTCTATTTGTTTACTGACTGTTACTCTAGTAAGGGGATTACACACTAAGTTTTTGTAAACTCACCCGTTTATTAATTGTGTAGGTAAACCCCTGCGTTAGGTTGATCGGTGTCGTAGAGGGACTCGGAGACGACCACAAAACTACACATGTTTTTCTATTTCGTTTATTTAGTTAAGCACTTTAGTTTTTGATTTGGGTTGTATTAAGGCCTCTTTATTTTCTTAACTTTTTATTTGGGAAATTTATTTAGTATGCTTAATATCTATTAGAAGTAGGGCATGGTTTTCCAAAACAACAACTGGTTTTCAAAATATCACGTTTTCGCAATTGTTTAAAAGTAAGCTTCCGCAGCAAGTAAGGTTTTAAGGAATTAACTTTCACAAGTTTTAAAATGGCCACAGGTTTTGAGTAGTAAGAAGGGTTTTCAATGAGAACATGGTTTTCGAAAAACAATTCAATGTGACACACCAGATTCGAGCCTAACTTCTACGCTGGGTTTGGGGTGTTACACTTATATGGTAATTAGACCATTAAGAAAAGTATGTAGATTTTTCTTATTGACTCATCCATTGAAATATAGAAAAAAGGCAAAGGCTAAATTAGAAATAGCAAAATACTTAATTAATTAAAAGGTGAAAAGAAAATATATCATCTTATTTTCATCATCTTCAACCTGAAAACACATGGAAACCCTAGGTGAGAGAAAAAGAAATTTTAAGGCTTAATTGGGTAAGTTTCCTTATCCCATTTTTAGTAATTTTGATATTTTTGAAACCAGGGTAGCTTAATCTCTCTATTTGAAGGATTAATTTGAAAAGTTATCAAGGTATGAAAAATGGGTCATGGATGTATATGCTGGAAATTAGAAATTTATGTTAGAAAATGAAAGATTATTGATATATAAACAACTTTTACAAAGTGATTTTTGATGAAAACATGATCTAGGGACTAAAATGAAAAGTAGTAAAATTTGATGAAAAATTGTAAAATTTTATGAATACATGTGCTGTAAAATTTATAATGGGGCTTTGGTTAGGCTTGGAATAGGGAATAATTTGCACAAGTTTCATTTTCTAAGCCTAAGGACAAAATCAAAATTTCTGGAAAAGTTAGGGGAAAAATGGTAATTTTGACTAGGACGTAAATTGAGTCCATTTAAATATGAAATGTGTGAAATTGATGGTTAAATTCATTTGCATTGATCCGGACAACACTAATTCGAGGTTAGATTGAGGAAAAGAAAATGTTTCAGATTAGTAGACTTTTTACGCAAACAAGTGTCGTGGTAAGTTTGTGTAACTTAATCGAACTTGTAAATATGTTTAATTGAATGTTGTGTTTGTATGTAATGTGACTTATATCGATATGATTTATTTGATTGTTATGATGAATGTTTGAATACATGCTTTAAATGATGATAAAGGGGTAAGTCCCGATTGAATACTAAATTCCGATGATTATATGCACTTTCCCGAAACTAATAAGGTCCTGCATTTGTTGCGAACGGGATTTAGCTCGGACGAGTAATCCTATTGACCTTGTTATAGAAAGGATTTAGCCTGGACGGGTAATCCCTATATAATACCTCTCGAGCATACATTATGATTAGGGTTACTGGTAATCCTAATCGAGCTCCTCTAAGCTTATGTTATATAAAGGATTTAGCCTGGACTGGTAATCCTATTATACGATATGGCTCGAGAGAGTGTTTCTTAGTTAAGTGCCCTAATGGGTTGTTTCTTAGTTAAGTGCCCTAATAGGTACCCTTGAATAAGAAATTGACGGATTATTGAATCGTACACCTCGAGTGTACTACTTGAGCATCCCTCAGAATTTCATTGATTCAACGAACTTATAACTCTAGACATAGCATGAGAATTATAAGATGAAATGATAATGCCTAGAAAGTGTATTGCACGATGAGCTCATCTATTCTTACTTGACGTATATGTAAACTTTGTGACTAACATGTTTGATTGGGTACATGTGTTTAGGAAATTTAGCCAAATGGATGGAAAACTTGTTATTGTATGCTTAGATTTGACAAACGAGATTGGTAAGTTTAGTTTTTGTTATACGAACTTACTAACCATGTAATGGTTACTCCGTTTTATTTTTCCCCTGTTTTATAATGCTCGGAAGCTCGCAAGGGTTGGAGATCACAGGAGCATCATCACACTATCAACTATTCATTTTGGGTATAATTAGTAAAAATCATTTTGGCATAATGGCATGTATAGGACAACTTGGCCAATAATGGCTTGAAACGTTATTTTGTAACCTAGCAATTGGAATGGCTAGTAATGGTTCATTTTGGTATGATTAAGTAGATTATTATGATATATATATACACATGTGTTATGTTAAGAATATGTGATCAATGTTGCGAATGCCTAAGTTAAACTAAGGTAAGGTTGTGATCATGTATGCTTGTAGTGATATGACTTCTGAATGATGAAATTTGCTTAAGTTGAATGCTTGGATTGGTTGGTATTGGATGTGTGTTTCAAGTGCAGGTCTTGGGTGAAATTTTGGGTCAGAAATGAAGATAGAAATAGCTTAATTTTGTCCTCATAGGTAGACACACAGGCGTGTGTCTAGACCGTGTGTGACACACGGCCTGGTAACATGGGCATGTGGTTAGGCTGTGTGTAACGCCCCTTACCCATATCTGACGTCGAGATAGGGTTCGAAGCATTACCGGACTTAAGCGTAAACAAACATACAACATTGGGCCATAAAATTTCATCCAAATTTCAAACTTTTCAAGCACATGCAAATTGTACATTATAAGGGCCTACGAGGCCTAAATAAGGGCCTACGAGGCCTAAAACATACATCGGAAGCATTTGGGACTAAACTGAGAACTTTTGGAACCTTTTTGACACTTAAAAAGTTTTCTTGTTTTGGAAAGTCACAGACCCATGTGGGTAGGCCGTGTGGTCACACATGCCCGTGTGACTTGGGACACGCTTGTGTCCTCACCCAGTGTAACTCTCGGACTATGATGTCATCAAGAAAATAAGATCACACAGCCAAGTCATACGCCCGTGTGATTAGACCATGCGGCGAATTAAATTCCAAAAATTAAGTGCAGACTTCACACGACATGGGCACACGGTCATGTCATGAGGCCGTGTCCACCACACAGCCGAGACACATGGCTGTGTCTCTGCCCGTGTGTTTACTACTGGGCATTCTGTTTTGCATTAATTAAGGTACAGGGGACACACGGCCGAACCATATCCCCATGGGGCAGACCGTTAACCATGTGGACAATTGCTAGGCTATTTTCCAAGACATTTGCCACCCTTAAGCACTCACACACTTAAACTCACTTCATCGTATACAACATGGCACGTTTATCATATGAAGCATAGACATTTTATGTTCTTAATAAATCAATGTATAACATATTCAAGTTAGTAGGTTTACCTAAGGTATTCCACACCAATTTGATGGATAATCGTCTTTGCTATCCTACTTCCAAGTCATACATTGTACCTCATTTATTGCCATCTATCACACTCATTATCACAAACAATCACAAGCCTCATCAAACACATATCTTTAGCATGTAAACTACATCTCATCATAAATCCATCAAACAACCACAACAAGCATAAACACATTTGCATGCATGCATAACTAATTAGGGTTACAACCCAAATAATCAATATGAGTCACTTCTCATGGCCATATACAAAATGAATCACAATACCTTCAAAGGCCAACACATTTGGCTAATCAATATGACACATAACAAAAAGACCAAGTACCTATATATGCCATACTCAATATGTTGAGACTAACTATACCTAAATATTCAATTGATAGTGTGACATCCTCCGATCCCCGAGCTAGCTTGGTGATATCATAAGAAAAGGAAAGGAGGGGGTAAGCTTTAAAGCTTAGTAAGTTCAATGCAAATAAAGGCAAAGTTTCATAAATGTCATCAAGTCCCATAAGCATAACTTTCTCATATACGTTCTTACCATAAGTTCATCATCATATCTCATGGCATTCTCATGGGTTCGATGCACATACGTGTGCCCACTTGTACAAAATAACTTACTTTCTCATCTTTGACGTATGCATTGAGATTACCCATTGAGCTTCTCTTGGACTACCTATTGAACACTTAGAATACCATCGGATACATCGGAATCTCGCACCTAGGTGCCCCATATGTAGCCAATGCTACCTTATATCACGTATCACATGTTGCTCACTTTCGAGCTCATTACGGGTCTACTTACACAAGCTATCGGTCAGGATGTAACTACATGGACCCCTCACACAAGCTGTCAAGTATCCGCAACACAAGCTAGACTACCCAGCCACCGATACAAGACTAGTACCCGGAACACCAAAACATGTGTCACATATATCATGAACTCAGACCACAACTCATGAGCTCAGATCACATAGTTCCTACTGACATGTCACTTGTATAATAAACTATTTCCAAGGTTCAAATGGGATTCTTCGAAACCACATTTCCGTTGAGCTTGCGCGTAATATCAATTTCAATATCCTTAGCACAAATCACATACTCATGGGATAATCAAGCATAATTCATAATAAAATTTAAGCATTAAACACATGGTACAACATTACATTAATTATATATGTACTTACCTTACATGCAATATTAAAGCATTTAAAGTATGGTATATATTGCATAATTTGTAAATGAACTTTCTTCAGTACAAAATGATAGAAACGAGCCTAATCATTGTAAACTTTGTTTTTTCCTCGATCAAGACCCGAATCACGTTTTTCTTGATCTATAATGCCAAATTTAACTTGTTCAATACATACATTGTTTGAATTGACCTATAATTCATACTTTGGTAGAATTACCTTTTTACCCCTAACTTTTCACTTATTTACACTTAAATCCCTAGGCTCGTAAAATGAAATGCATGTATTTTCTTGGTTACCCAAGCCTAGCCGAACCTACAGCATGCTTAAATCAGCCCACATTTTCCTATAATTCATATTTTTAGTACTCATTTTTAACAAAAGGTCCTTTTTAGGTGTTTTCACTAAAAATCACTTAGTAAAAGATGTTCAACACACATCAAACTTTCATAATCTTCTATAAATCATCAAAATACAAAATGTCACACATGGGTCAAATTTCATACATGAAACCTAGCTCAAAATATGGCTAGAAATGGATAGATCATGCTTCAAGGACTTCAGAAAATGCAAAGAACATAAAAAACGGTGCTTGGGAGCACTTACAATCAAGCATGAAAAGTTGAAAATCCTAGCTGTGGAACCTTTGCAAATTTCGGCATAGAAGGAGGAAAATGGACACAATTTTGACTTGATTTTTCCCTTTTTATTGTTTTATTTACCAAAAAATAAAAATGCCCTTAAGGCCTTTTTTTTCCAGTTTTTCCTATTCATGCCTATTTTTGTTCAAAATTTTTGAACTTAGTCAAATTGCTATTAAAAGACCTTTATTTAATAATCCAATGCAATTTCATGCTTGGAGCTTCTAGGACACAAGTTTTGGAACCTATTCAATTTAGTCGTTGAAGTCAAATTGGACACCTTAGGTATAGAATTTTTTCATGAAAATTTCACACAAACATGCAATCATATCATGGATCATCAAATAATCATGAAATAATTATTTCGATTTTGAATTTTTGGTCTCAAAATCACTGTTTCAACTAAACCCTAATTCGTGATGTTACAACTCTCCCCCTTTAGGGATTTTCGTCCTCGAAAATCTTATCAGTAAAAAGGTTTGGGTATTGTTTTCTTATGGCTTCCTAGGGCTCCCATGTAGCCTCTTCAACCCCATGTCTTTGCCATAACACCTTTACAAGGGCAATGTTTTTCTTTCTCATCTATTTGACTTCTCAAGCCAAAATCTTAACCGATTCCTCACCATAAGTCATATCCGGTCGAATCTAAACTTCTGTCAGTGAAATCGCATGTGAAGGATTTGATCTATATTGGTGCAACATAGACACATGAAATAAATCATGAATCTTTTCCAACTCTAATGGTAAAGCCAACCGATAGACAATCGACCTTATTCTCTCGGTGATCTCATAGGGGCTTATAAAATGAGGACTCAACTTGCCCTTCTTGCCAAATCTCAAAACCTTTTTCCATGGAGATACTCTCAAAAATACCTTATCACCGACTTGATACTCAATTTCTTTCCTTTTCAAATCCACCTAGGATTTCTGTCTATCCGAAGCGACTTTCAAAAAATCATGAATCACTTTGCCTTTTCTTCAGTTTCCTTAACCAAATTGACCGCATAAATCTGATTTTCTCTAAGTCAGTCCAATATAAGGGTGTTCGGTACTTACGTCCGTACAATGCCTCATAAGGTGCCATTTTCAAACTCGACTGATAGCTGTTGTTGTAGGCAAACTCCACCAATGGTAAGTACTTTTCCCAACTGCCTTGGAATTCCAAGACACAACATCGGAGCATGTCTTCCAAGATCTGAATTACTCGCTCAGATTGACCATCAGTCTGTGGATGGAAAACAGTGCTGAAATTCAACTTTATACCCAAAGCTTCTTGTAACTTTTTCCAAAATCGTGATGTGAACCTTGGATCTCTATTCGATACAATCGATATAGGTACTCCATGAAGTCTAACAATTTTACCAATGTACAAATCAGCTAACTTATTAAGTGAGTAATCAGTACACACTGGGACAAAATGAGCCGATTTAGTCAGTCTCTCAACAATAACTTATATGGCATCTTTCTTTCTCAGTGTCAAAGGCAAACCTATCATAAAATCCATAGTAATCCGGTCCTATTTCCACTTGGGAACCATGATGGGCTGAAGTAAACCTGAAGGTACTTGGTGTTCAGCCTTTACTTGCTGACAAATTAAGCATTTGGATACAAACTCTGAGATATCTCTTTTCATACCATTCCACCTATACATTTTCTTCAAGTCATTATACATTTTTGTACTACCTTGGTGAACTGACAAAAAACCATTGTGTGCCTCATGTAAAATATTCCGAATCAACTCAATGTTCTTCAAAACACAAATCCTACCATGAAATCTCAAACAACCATCAGAGTCACTCAGAAAATCTGGTTCCCTCCTGGACTCACACTGAATTCTCTTAGATTGTAACTCTTTATCAACTTTCTGAGCATCACAAATCTGTTGGAGGAAAGTCAGTTTAGCTCTCAACTCGGCTAGAATCAAACCATCATCAGACCACGTCAGCTGTGTATTCATAGCCCTCAAGGCAAACAACGACTTCCTACTCAAAGCGTCAGCGACCACATTCGCCTTACCCGGATGGTAATTAATCACAAGCTCAATCTTTTAACAGTTCCAACCATCTTTGTTGCCGCAATTTCAAATCCTTTTGAGTCATCAAGTACTTAAGACTTTTGTGATCGGTATAGACATGACATTTCTCACCAAATAAATAATGTCGCCAAATCTTCAAAGCAAACACTATGGCGACCAACTCTAAGTCATGCGTTGGATAGTTCTTCTCGTGAAGCTTCAACTGTCTCAAAGTGTAAGCTACGACTTTACCCTCTTGCATAAGTACACATCCCAAACCATTTAAGGAGGCATCACTATAAATCACAAATTCTTTACTTGAATTGGGTTGTACTAAATCGGAGCCTCAGTCAACAATGCCTTTAATTTCTCAAAACTCTGCTGGCATTTTTCTGTCCATTCGAACTTAAAATCTTTCTGTAACAATCTTTTCATTGGAGTAGCAATCATGGAGAATCTTTTAACAAACCGTCTATAATAATTGACCGAGCCTAGAAAGCTTCTAACCTCAGTTACATTCCTCGGCGGTTTCTATTCAACAATAACCGAGTTCTTACTCGGGTCAACTCTAATACCATCACCCGAAATAATGTGGCCCAAAAATCTAACTTCTCGAAGCCAAAACTCACTTTTACTGAACTTAACGTATAACTATTTATCTCTCAAAGTCTACAAAATAGTTCTCAAGTGTTCGGCATGCTCTACCTCATCTCTCGAATAAATCAGAATATCATCGATAAACACAACCACAAACTTGTCCAAAAATGGCGGACATATTCGATTCATTAAATCTATAAACAAAGCAGGTACGTTCGTTAACCCAAATGGCATAACAAGAAATTTATAGTGGCCATACCACGTTTTAAAAGTAGTTTTAGGTACATCCAACTCTTTAACTCCCAACTGATAGTAGCCGGACCTCAAGTCTATTTTAAAAAACCATTTTTCTCCTTTCAATTGATCAAACAGGTCATCAATCCTTGGAAAAATGATACTTGTTCTTGATTGTTACCTTATTAAGCTGTCGGTAGTCTATACACAATCTCATAGATCCATCTTTCTTTTTCACGAATAACACCGGAGTGCCCCACGATGAAAAGCTTGGTCTCACAAAACCCTTGTCGGTCAATTTTTGTAACTGTGACTTCATTTCTTTCAACTTAGTCAGGGCCATCCTATATGAAGCAATCGAGATAGGTGCTGTCCCTAGCATTACATCAATACCAAACTCCACTTCTCTAATTGGAGGTAAACATGGAAATTCTTCTGAAAATACATCCAGGTACTCACATACAACAGACACTGATTCAATCTTCAATTAAGACTCTTTTGTATTCAACACATAAGCCAAATAAGCTTTACACCCTTTTCTCATACATTTCTGAGCCAACATTGAAGAAATTACGATTGACAATCTATCTGGCTTATCTGATTCAACCCGAAGAATTTCACCTTTTTCACACTTCAATTCAATGACTTTCTATCTACAATTCACTGTAGCATCATGAAATGTCAACCAATCCATATCCAATACAACATCAAATTCATCAAATGGTAACAACATCAAGTCAGGCGGAAAACAATAACCTCTAATCATCAAAGGGCATTTCTTACATACTTTATCAACTAAAACATGCTTGCCTAATGGGTTTGACACCTTGATCATAAGTTTTGTATACTCAATAGCCATTTTCATGCGAGATACCAATTTCATGCACACATATGAATGAGTAGAACTAGATTCAATCAAGGTAATAATAGTCGTAGCATAAAGAGAAAAAGTACAAGTGATCACATCGGGAGAAGATGCGTCCTCACACGCAGGTATGGTATAGGCCCTAGCTGGAGCTCTACCTTCAGATCTCACCGCTGTTTCTCTCGCTACACTTTTACTACTAGCCCCATTACCGACATTTCTCGCGGGTCTCCATTTTGTAGTCGTACTACCCGACCTTGTACTCTAAATTTTTTCTTTCTCGATCATCTTAGGATAGTCTTTGATATAGTGGTCTTGAGAACCACATCGGAAACAAGATCCATCGTTCACCCTACACTTACCAAAATGAATTTTACCACATTGTTAGCACTCAGGTCTGGAAGGTCTATCATTACCCTCACTAGCCACAGATGTACTCGAAGATTTAAAACCCGAATTTTGTTTATTACGATTTCTGTACGAACGTCCAACTGAAACATGAGAACGAGAATACATATCTTTGGATTTCTTAGACTGAGATGGAAATAACTTGCTCGTCGGCCTCTTCCTTATATCTCTAGCCTTATCCTTGGCTTTCTCATTTCCTTGGATAGTTCCTCAACTTTACAAGCCCGATCAATGAGCACAACAAATTCCTTCATCTGAAGAATACCCACTAACACTCTAATATCCTCATTAAGTCCATCTTCAAACCTTCTACACATTTTAGCCTCGGAGGATACATACTCTCGAGTCTATTTATTAAGTTGGAAAAACTCTCTTTCGTATTCAGTAACTGACATGCGGCCTTGTTTTAAATCAAGAAATTCCTTACGCTTTTGATCAATGAATAGCTCACTGATGTATTTCTTTTGGAACTCCTCTTGAAAGAATTCCCATGTAACCCTTTCTTTCAGAACCACTAAAACTGGTGTCTTCCACCAATGATACGCTACATCTCTCAACAAGGAAATATAGAATTCTCAAGCCAAAATTTCACCTTCTCGGGGTCATCATCGGCGTCGGCCATAAATTCCTCGGCTCCTTGTTTTCAAATTTTATCAACTAGAGTTCTATGAAATCTCATAAAATCCATACCTTGAGGCACTTGGGGTTCCATTTACTATATGAAAAACTGTTTAAAATCGTAATGAGTCATCACACTATCATAATATATGTATGGCATGTATAGCTAGACTAGTACACATCTACGTTAGTTCGAGAATTGACTATATCATAGCTCTAATACCACTAAATGTAACACCCCTTACTATCTGACACTGGGACAAGTTTTGTGGTATTACCAGACTTAAACATAAACAAACATACAAAACCGAGCCGTAAAATTTCATCCAAATTCAAAACTATTCAAGCACGTGCAAATTGTCCCTTATAAGGGCCTATGATGCCGAAAACATTCATAGAAAGCGATTTGGGGCTAAACCGAGAACTTTTGAAACCTTTTTGACACTTAGAATTTTCTTGTTTTGGAGAGTCACACGCCTGTGCGGGTAGGCCGTATGGTCACACACGCCTGTGTGACTTGGCACACGCCCGTGTCCTCAGCCTATATAACTCTTTGACTATGATGTCATCAACAAAATAAGATCACACGACCAAGTCACACTCCCAATGTGATTAGGCCGTGTGGCGAATTAAATTCCAAAAATTAAGTGCAGACTTCACACTGCCTGGGCACACGCCCATGTCATGAGGCTTTGCCCTCCACACGGCCGAGACACACAGTCATGTCCCTACCCGTGTGTTTACTACCGGGCATTCTGTTTTGCATTAATAAGGTACAGGGGACACACGACCGAACCACACGCCCATGGGGCAGACCGTGTGTCGCACACGGTCTAGACACATGCTAGTTTGTCTAACCTTATAGATAATTGCTAGGTTATTTTCCAAGACATTTTTCACCCTTAAGCACTCACACACTTAAACCCACATCATTGCATACAACATGGCACATTTATCATATGAAGCATAGACATTTTATGTTCTTAAAAAATCGATGTATAACATATTCAAGTTAGTAGGTTTACCTAAGGTATTCCACATCAATTTCATGGATAATCATCTTTTCTATCCTACTTCCAAGTCATACATTGTACCACATTTATTGCCATCTATCATACTCATTATCACAAACAATCACAAGCCTCATCAAAACACATATCATTAGCATGTAAACCACATCTCATCACACATCCATCAAACGAACACAACAAGTGTAAACACATTTGCATACATGCATAACTAATTAGGGTTACAACCCAAATAATCAATATGAGCCACTTCTCATGGCCATATACAAAATAAATCACAATACCTTCAAAAGCCAACACATTTGGCTAATCAATATGACACATAACAAAAAGACCAAGTACCTATAAATGCCATACTCAAAATGTTGAGACTAACTATACCTAAATATTCAATTGATAGTGTGACGTCCTTTGATCCCCAAGCTAGCTTGGCGACATTAATAAGAAAAAGAAAGGAAGGGGGTAGGCTTTAAAGCTTAGTAAGTTCAATACAAATAATAAGCAACATAAATCATACAATTAACATAATACAAAGTTTCATAAATGTCATCAAGTCCCATAAGTATAACTTTCTCATATACGTTCTTACCACAAGTTCATCATCATATCTCATGGCATTCTCATGGGTTCGATGTATATACCTGTGCCCACTTGTACAAAATAACTTGCTTTCTCGTCATTGTCGTATTCATTGAGATTACCTATTGAGCTTCTCTTGGACTACCTATTGAACACTTGGAATACCATCGGATACATTGGAATCTCGCACCTAAGTGTCCCATATGTAGCCAATGCTACCTAATATCACATATGACATGTTGCTCACTTTCTAAGTACTCATAGGTCTACTCACACAAGCTATCGCTTCGGATGTAACTACACGGGCTCCTTATACAAGCTATTAGGTATCCGCAACACATGTCGTGTGACACCCCTAATTTGACCCTAGTCGAAAAGTGGTTCGGGACCACAAAATCGAGTCATAAAAATAATTAGCCAACATATTTTATGTTTATTACATGTGAATATAAATGTGTGAAAGTTTTAAGCTTTGATTTAGTAAATTGCATGTGAATTTAGTCAATAGGACTTATGTGTGACACTTTTGAAATGTGATAGGTCAAAACATAAAGATCTATTAGTGCATGTAATAAAAAGGGTGGACTTGCATGTCAATTTCCCCCCTAATTAGTAGTGGCCGGCCATGACAAATAGGGTGGACAAAGTGTGATGGGCAAAACATGTCATAACATGTTATATTGGTGTTTCATGGGAGGAATGATAAAATAAGGAGCATGGTAATAAAATAATGGAAGGGAAAATGATGAAAACAAAAAAAGGCTTCATTCTCTTTGTTCTTCTTGACCGAAAAAAAAATGAAAGGAAGAAGAAATATGTTTTGAGGATTTCGGCAAGATAGCAAGCTAAAAATTTGAGGTATGTGCATTCGGTCATAGAGAAAATTGAATCAAAAGTTGGTTGATCCTTGTCCTCCATTGCCGTAGCCTAAAGGGAGAGAGAAGAAAGTTTGGTTACCTTGATTTTTGGCTTAGAAGATGGCTAGAATGAGGTATGTATTGAATGATTCTTGAAAATCTATGCATGTTTGAGATGATTAGTTCAAACTCTACTTATCCCATAGATTAAACTTAGAATTTTGAGGTTTGGAAGAGGTAAGTAGCTTGAAATTCTTGGAAAATTATGTATAAAGAAGGTGGTTAGTTCAAGTTCTAATCATTCAATGGCTTGTTTATTTTGTTAAGTTCGGTTTCAAGGTTTGATCAAATTATGGTTATATTTGACATGGTTGGTTTATTTCGTTATGCTTGTTATATGATAGGTATGATTTGTGTTTGGGTGATGCGTATGTGTGATAAGGCCAAATGGCCAATGTGATGAATGTGAACATGCGTATGTGTGATAAGGCTGAATGGCCAATGTGATGAATGTGAACATGCGTATGTGCGATAAGGCCGAATGGCCAATGTGATGAATGTGAACATGCATATATGAGATAAGGCCGAATGGCCAATGTGATGAATGTGAACATGTATATATGTGGTAAGGCCGAATGGCTAATGCGAAATGTGTATGAGTTAGATATGAGATAAAGCCGAATGGCTAATGCGAAACGTGTATGAGATGGATATGTGGTAAAGCCAAATGGCTAATGTGAGATATGTATGAGATGTGTATATATATATTGTGGCCAAATGACAAACGGCGGAAGGTGTGTTTTATTAGATATTGATGAGGTAAATAAATTACAAATATGATAGTCGATGTGAATGCTGTAACATGTGAATAAATATGCATGAAACTCTGTGATGTAAATCTGGGATTTAAGGCCCGATGACTATATGTGGTGACTATGTCCGGGTTAAGACCCGCTGACTTCGTGTGGAGATTTCATCTGAGCTAAAGGTCCCGCCGATAATCCGAGGAGAGTTTAAAGCTATAAGACTTCGTAATAAGAATTACTTATAAATTTACTCAATACGAAAGGTTAAACAGGTATGTACTTCAAGTTTATATGTGAGCTTGATTTGAACTAAATCATAAGGTAGTTATGTGATGCATACGAGAGCAATCTATGAGACTATTCCTATGATTATGTGACATCGGATCAGTGTGAGAGGTTATGTGAAATCATACAATATATCTATGTCACATGAGCTCACTTTTATGTGAAAGTTTATCTGCCTATTGTATATGATGAGATGTGCATATTCGGTAAAGGGATGGTATGCCCGAAGGAAGAGTGAAATAAAAATACGAACAACTATGTTATAATTTGATTGTTATCTGTTGACACTGCTTAAAACTTACTAAGCATTGTAATGCATACTCTGTTTACTTTGTTTTCACTGTTTTATAGATCTCATTGCGAAGCTACAGGCTCGGGGATCGTCAGCAACTAGTCACACTATCACTATCCACTGCTTGTTACTGTTATGTCTAGAATTATTTTATGGCATGTATAGAATAGACTAGTGGCGGAAGAATATTTTTGGTTAATGTATATAAGCCATGCGAAAATGGCATCTTTTGAATGTTTACTTAGAGAAGTTTAAATTTTATCCCTGGCTGTGCTTAGTACTTATTTAAATGAATGATCTTTATTTCAAGAAAAAGTTCAAAATTTTACTGTTCTGACATGAGTTACAAGTCTGGTAATGCCCCTTACCTATTCCGGCGACGGTTACGGGATAGGGGTGTTACATTTTATTGGTATCAGAGTTACGGTTTAGTCGATTCTAGGACTAACGTAGCACGTGTGAGTCTATTTATACATGCCATAAAGTGATAAAATGATAGTGTGATGATTTTTGACTATTAAAATGTGTTTGCTGTATTGTAATGAATCTTGATCCTGATCGAGCTGTAGCAAGCTTCTGACTATGAGAATTTGCGATATAACTTCACTTAGATATGCCTAAATTATTAAGTTGATCAGGTACGTATCATGTACTCGTATTTGAATTTAGATTTGGATTGAATTATAGGGGTATAAGTGATGCAATTTTGAAACAGTGTTATGACTATAAATGTGATTTTTGTATGTGGCTATGGAACTGGAAGTTGAATGGTCGATAAGCGTGTTGTGTTTGTATTCAAGTAATGTAAATGATATACTAATGTGTATTGCTATATGTGTATATGTACATGAGAATTGAGAGTGATATACCCGGGCTAAGTCCCGAAGAGCATTCGTGCTAGCGATGTATCCGGGCTAAGTCCCAAAGAGCGTTCGTGCTAGTGATGTATCCGGGCTAAGTCCCGAAGAGCATTCGTGCTAGTGATGTATCCGGGCTAAGTCCCGAAGAGCATTCGTGCTAGTGATGTATCCGGGCTAAGTCCCGAAGAGCATTCGTACAGGTGATGTATCCGGGCTAAGTTCCGAAGAGCATTCGTGCTAGTGATATATTCGTGCTAAACCTCGAAGAGCATTCGTGCTAGTGAAGTATCCGGGCTAAGTTCCGAAGAGCTTTCGTGCTAGTGATATATCCGTGCTAAACCCTAAAGAGCATTCGTGCTGGTGTTATATCCGGGCTAGGTCCCGAAGAGCAATCATGCTGGTGACGTGTATTCGGGCCTTCGTGCCTAGTAGGCTTCGTGCCGGTAATTTGAGCAAAGTTTAAGTGTTCATTACTATACGAATTCAAATTTAAATGAGATGATATGTTTAAAAGTGTACATACATGATGTTTATAGACTTGGTTAAGTCATTTCAATGTGTAATAACGAATGAATAAGAGCACTATGTGTGTGAATGATTAGAGGCACTGTGTGTGTGTGAATTCCTTTAACCGAGCACTATGAGTGCGAGATCGGTCAGTGGGCACTAAGTGTGTGAAGTGGAATTCATGTAAGACTTTGTCTGGGACGAAGGCATTGATTTGAGATAGTGTGTAAGACCATGTCTGGGACATGGCATCGGCTCGATATGTGAGAATATGTAAGACCATATCTAGGATATGGCATTGTAAGAGCTATATGTGCTTAATGAGTATCCGTAATGATTTCGAATGATTCAACGGGTATATTTAAGATGATAAATAAAGTAAGATCAGAATAAGTGATACAGGTATGTACGGAAGGTATGTGAAAATCAAATAAAAGTAAAAATTTCTGAGTTCATATTATATTATGTTATGTATACTAAATAAGTGAATACGTAAAAAGATGGTGGATATGTTGTTAAGAAGTGAATTCATGTTATAAATGTGTTACGGATTTAGTCTATGGAATGCTTGGTATATGAAGTCATATGTGCTATTGCTAAATGACCCCTATTTTTTGTTAATCATATTCAAGAAATTATTTCGATTAAGTTCGACATTTGAAAGTCTGCAAGAACTTTTGATGAATGCTGATAATTTTGGATATATGGGTTATGTGCTAAAATAAATCCCATGCCGGTATACTATATGAGGCTTTATGCCAAATCGGTTGTATACGGGTATCGTTAACGGTGATTGAATATGCTAAATGAATTCAATGTTCAGGTATGTGGAAGTTGATTTTCTGTTGGAAATAGGTTAAGTTGAATAGTGAGATATATGTGCATACTTGTAGAAATGTTTATGTATTTGTTTTAAGATAAGAAAATGATTTTATAGATCGATGCAAAATCAATAATGAATTACAATTGCTATCGATGAGCTAATGTTTATATGAATATAATTCAATAAGAGGATGTTATCCTAAACTATGCATCGATAGAAATTTTCGGGGACGAAAATCCCTAAAGGGGGGAGAGTTGTGACACCCCTAATTTGACCCTAGTCGAAAAGTGGTTTCGGGACCACAAAATCGAGTCATAAAAATAATTAGCCAACATATTTTATGTTTATTATATGTGAATATGGATGTGTGAAAGTTTTAAGCTTTGATTTAGTAAATTGCATGTGAATTTAGTCAATAGGACTTATGTGTGACACTTTTGAAATGTGATAGGTCAAAACATAAGGATCTATTAGTGCATGTAATAAAAAGGGTGGACTTGCATGTCAATTTCCCCCTAATTAGTAGTGGCCGGCCATGACAAATAGGGTGGACAAAGTGTGATGGGCAAAACATGTCATAACATGTTATGTTGGTGTTTCATGGGAGGAATGATAAAATAAGGAGCATGGTAATAAATAATGGAAGGGAAAATGATGAAAACAAAAAAAAGGCTTCATCCTCTTTGTTCTTCTTGACCGAAAAAAAAATGAAAGGAAGAAGAAATATGTTTTGAGGATTTCGGCAAGATAGCAAGCTAAAAATTTGAGGTATGTGCATTCGGTCATAGAGAAAATTGAATCAAAAGTTGGTTGATCCTTGTCCTCCATTGCCGTAGCCTAAAGGGAGGGAGAAGAAAGTTTGGTTGCCTTGATTTTTGGCTTAGAAGATGGCTAGAATGAGGTATGTATTGAATGATTCTTGAAAATCTATGCATGTTTGAGATGATTAGTTCAAACTCTACTTATCCCATAGATTAAACTTAGAATTTTGAGGTTTGGAAGAGGTAAGTAGCTTGAAATTCTTGGAAAATTATGTATAAAGAAGGTGGTTAGTTCAAGTTCTAATCATTCAATGGCTTGTTTATTTTGTTAAGTTCGGTTTCAAGGTTTGATCAAATTATGGTTATATTTGACATGGTTGGTTTATTTCGTTATGCTTGTTATATGATAGGTATGATTTGTGTTTGGGTGATGCGTATGTGTGATTAGGCCGAATGGCCAATGTGATGAATGTGAACATGCGTATGTGTGATAAGGCCGAATGGCCAATGTGATGAATGTGAACATGCGTATGTGCGATAAGGCCAAATGGCCAATGTGATGAATGTGAACATGCATATATGAGATAAGGCCGAATGGCCAATGTGATGAATGTGAACATGTATATATGTGGTAAGGCCGAATGGCTAATGCGAAATGTGTATGAGTTAGATATGAGATAAAGCCGAATGGCTAATGCGAAACGTGTATGAGATGGATATGTGGCAAAGCCAAATGGCTAATGTGAGATATGTATGAGATGCGTATATATATATTGTGGCCAAATGACAAACGGCGGAAGGTGTGTTTTATTAGATATTGATGAGGTAAATAAATTACAAATATGATAGTCGATGTGAATGCTGTAACATGTGAATAAATATGCATGAAACTCTATGATGTAAATCCAGGATTTAAGGCCTGATGACTATATGTGGTGACTATGTCTGGGTTAAGACCCGCTGACTTCGTGTGGAGATTTCATCTGAGCTAAAGGTCCCGCCGATAATCCGAGGAGAGTTTAAAGCTATAAGACTTCGTAATAAGAATTACTTATAAATTTACTCAATGCGAAAGGTTAAACAGGTATGTACTTCAAGTTTATATGTGAGCTTGATTTGAACTAAATCATAAGGTAGTTATGTGATGCATACGAGAGCAATCTATGAGACTATTCCTATGATTATGTGACATCGGATCAGTGTGAGAGGTTATGTGAAATCATACAATATATCTATGTCACATGAGCTCACTTTTATGTGAAAGTTTATCTGCCTATTGTATATGATGAGATGTGCATATTCGGTAAAGGGATGGTATGCCCGAAGGAAGAGTGAAATAAAAATACGAACAACTATGTTATAATTTGATTGTTATCTGTTGACACTGCTTAAAACTTACTAAGCATTGTAATGCATACTCTGTTTACTTTGTTTTCACTGTTTTATAGATCTCATTGCGAAGCTACAGGCTCGGGGATCGTCAGCAACTAGTCACACTATCACTATCCACTGCTTGTTACTGTTATGTCTAGAATTATTTTATGGCATGTATAGAATAGACTAGTGGCGGAAGAATATTTTTGGTTAATGTATATAAGCCATGCGAAAATGGCATCTTTTGAATGTTTACTTAGAGAAGTTTAAATTTTATCCCTGGCTGTGCTTAGTACTTATTTAAATGAATGATCTTTATTTCAAGAAAAAGTTCAAAATTTTACTGTTCTGACATGAGTTACAAGTTTGGTAATGCCCCTTACCTATTCCGGCGACGGTTACGGGATAGGGGTGTTACATGTCGGACTACCCAGCCACCGGTAGAACATACAAGACCAGTACCCGGAACGCCAAAACATGTGTCACATATATCATGAACTCAAACCACAAGTCATGAGCTCAGATCACAAAGTTCCTGGTGACATGTCACTTGTATCCTAAACTATTCCCAAGGTTCAAACGAATTCTTCTATACCACATTTTTGTTGAGCTTGCTCGTAATATCGATTTCAATATCCTTAGCACCAATCACATACTCATGGAATAATCAAGCATAATTCATAATAAAATTTAAGCATTAAACATATGGTACAACATTACATTAATTATATATGTACTTACCTTACATGCAATATTAAAGCATTTAAAGTATGGTATATATTGCATAATTTGCAAATGAACTTACCTCGGTACAAAATGATAGAAACAAGCCTAATCCTCGTAAACTTTGTTTTTCCCCTGATCAAGACCCAAATCACGTTTTTCTTGATCTGTAATGCCAAATTTAACTTGTTCAATACGTATATTGTTTGAATTAACCTATAATTCATACTTTGTTAGAATTACCTTTTTACCCCTAACTTTTCACTTATTTACACTTAAATCCCTAGCCTCGTAAAATGAAATGCATAATTTTTTTTGGTTACCCAACGCTAGCCGAACCTACACCATGCTCACATCAGCCTAAATTTTCCTATATTTCACATTTTTACTACTCATTTTTTACACCTTTTGCAAACAAGTCCTTTTTAGGTGTTTTCACTAAAAATCACTTAGTAAAAGATGTTCATCACACATCAGACTTTCATAATCTTCCATAAATCATCAAAATACAAACATGTCACACATGGGTCAAATTTCATACATGAACCTAGCTCAATATATGGCTAGAAATGGATACATCATGCTTCAAAGACTTTAAAAATGCAAAGAACAAAAAAGGCGTTGCTTGGGAGCACTTACAATCAAGCTTGAAAAGTTGAAAACCCTAGATATGGAACCCTTGCAAATTTCAGTATACAAGGAGAAAGATGCACACAATTTGACTTGATTTTTTCCTTTTTATTCTTTTATTTACCAAAGGACAAAAATGCCCTTAAGGTATTTTTTTTCCAATTTTTCCTATTTATGCCTTTTTTTGTCCAAAATTTTTGAACTTGGTCAAATTTCTATTTAAGGACCTCTAATTAATAATCCAATGCAATTTCATGCTTGAAGCTTCTAGGAAACAAGTTTGACAACTTATTCAATTTTACCCCTAAAATCAAATTGGACACCTTAGGTATAGAATTTCTTTATGAAAATTTCACACAAACATGCAATCATATCATGGATCATCAAATAATCATAAAATAATTATTTTTATTTCAGATATGTGGTCTCAAAACCACTATTCCGACTAGATCCTAATTCGAGATGTTACACCGTGTGTCCCTTGTAACTTAATTTTGAGGAATAGAATGCTCAGAATTGAGCACACAACCAAAGACACGAGTGTGTGTCTCATCCGTGTGGTTGACACAGCCTTGGA
Organism: Gossypium hirsutum; assembly: GCF_007990345.1. Classification (NCBI taxonomy): domain Eukaryota; kingdom Viridiplantae; phylum Streptophyta; class Magnoliopsida; order Malvales; family Malvaceae; genus Gossypium; species Gossypium hirsutum. The sequence goes on along the minus strand of NC_053431.1, from coordinate 41,104,092 downwards.
CACGGGCGTGTTACACGGTTGTGTTACACGGCTGTGTTACATGGTCGTGTGAAAATTACACCTAAATTTCAACAATTAAATTTGCCACAGGGCTTAGCACACGGGTGTGTGGCTTGGCCGTGTGACTTCAATTTTTTCATGCCTTAAAAGTCAGAGAGTTACACGGGTTAGGGGCACGGGCGTGTGTATCACACGGCCTGACCACACGGGTGTGTGAGCCTTGCATAGAGGAAAAATTTTGAAATTTCGTCAAAAATTTCCTAAGTTCCCGATTTAGTCCCGATTTAATTCCAACCCTTGTTTTGGGTCTCGAGGGTCCACATAAGGGACGATATGTATGATTTTAGTAAATGAATAGTAATTTACGTAAATTAATTGTAAAATATTCTAAGAGTTCAGGTAATGCTCGGAAATCATCTTCTAACGATGAATACGGTTATGGTTGTTACATTTAGTGGTATCAAAGCTACGTTTTAAATTGTAATTTAATATCCATAAAAATTTTATCTTGTATTTAGTAATTCAACCCAATTTCCAGCATAAGAACAATCTAACAAAAACAGTCCCTATACTTTAGAAAATTAAAGATTTTACCTTCACAATTTCAAAGTTTGCCATAATTAAAAAACTCAATGCACAAATTTGTGAATTAGCTTACAATTCTTCCCACTTCTATTTCAATTTCAAAAATCTACCCCTAAAACATTAAGAACTTAGATTTTTCTACCATACTAACTTGTTTTAACATCAACAATTGTAAAATTTCAATATGGGTTATTTAACTCATGATCTTAGGATTCCAAAAACATAAAATCCATGAATAAAGAACTAGAAATTACTAACCAAATTGAGCTTTAAGGCATGAAACAAACTGGCTGAATGTTTTTCTCTCCTTTTTGGCATGCAAAGAGGAAATGAAGCTTTTAATTTTTTTCTTCTTTTTCCCCAACTAATATATTTGTTTCCTTATTAAACAATTTCTTTTCATTTTATATTTTATTTATTCTAACCGATTTACTAATTGTCTCCATGTACATAATATATTTATATATTTAATATATACATAAAATCATCATAAACTTTCACTATAAAAAGTCTATAATTAATGGCCTATTCTTTGAATAAGTCCTTAATCTAATCCCATTTTGCAATCTAATATCAATACAAATTTTATCATGTATTTAAGTTAATCCTTGCACTTAATTTTAAACACTAGTAATTAAAATAGTCTATTATTTAATTCACTTCTAAGGTAACTCTAAAAATATTATAAATAAATATTTATAAACTCGATTCACAAAGGTAGGGGTCCCGAAAATATGGTTACCGACACCTCTGACTTACTTGTCATTACAAATCTCCTCCCCTAAAGAAATTTTGTCCATGAAATTTACCTAAAAAGAGGTGAGGATATTGTGATTTAATCGATTCTTCCGACTCCCTCGTCGCTTCCTCGACGTTATGGCTATGCCAAAGAATTTTTGCTAGAGTGACTCACTTATTACGTAACTCTTTCACCTCCTGAGCTAAAATCTCAACAGGTTCTTCTTCATATGACAAATGAAGCTGAATTTCAACTTTTTCAATTGATATGACATGAGTCAAGTCCGACCAATATCTTCTGAGCATCAAAACGTGGTAAACGTTATCAATCTTTTGTAGTTCTACTGGTAATGCTAATCGATATGCAACAAGTCCAACTCTTTTAGTGATCTCATACGGACCTATAAAACGAGGGCTCAATTTCCCTTTTCTTCCTAACCGCAATACTTTTTTCCACGGCCGCACTCGTAAAAAAACCTTATCACCCATTGAGTATTCAATGTCCCGACATTTCAAATCTGTACAGGATTTCTTTCTATCGGAAGCTGTTTTCAATCTGCCTCGAATAACTTTAACCATATTTTTCTTTTCTTGAATCAATTCTACCCCAACCACTTTCTTCTTGCTCAAGTTAGACTAGCATACGGGTGTTCTGCATATCTGACCATATAAAGCTTCATAAGGATCCATTTGAATACTTGATTGGAAACTATTATTGCACCCAAATTCGACCAATGGTAAAAAACGTTCCCAACTAAATTCAAAGTCAGTCACACAGGCTCGAAGCACATCTTCTAGAATATGAATAACACATTCAGATTGTCCATCCGTCTAAGGGTAAAAAGCCATGCTAAAATTTAGCCTCGTACCAAGTAACTCATGCAATTTTTTCCAAAACCTCAAAGTGAATCGAGAATCCCGATCAGAGATAATTGACATAGGTAGCTATGTAAACTAATGATTTCTCGAATATAAACTTTAGCTAGCTTTTGTAGAGACCAATCGATTATGATTGGAAGAAAATGAGCCGACTTTGTGAAACGATCGACTATCACCCAAACAACATTTCTCTTATTTGGAGACAATGGCAATCTAGCGACAAAATCCATCGTTATGCGTTCCCATTTCCATTGAGGAATAGAAATAGGTTAAACTAATTCCGTGGGGACTTGATGTTCTACCTTGACCCGTTGACATGTTAAGCGTCTAGCCATAAATTCAACTATTTTTCTTTTCATGTCCGACCACCAATACAACTCTCGCAGGTCGCGATACATTTTTGTTCTACCAGGGTGTAGAGCAAAAGGACTTCCTTGAGTTTCGTGTAATAGTAATTCTTTTAATTCAAAAACATTTGGAACACAAATTCGATCACAAAATCTTAAACAATCCCGTTCATTGATGCTGAAATCTTTAATTGAGCCATCTTGAACCATTTTTCTCTTTTCCGAGAATTTAATGCACGTTATCTGTGCTTCTCTAATTTGATCAAACAATAGAAGTTTAATTCTCAACTCGGCCAGTAAGCTGCCGTCACTGTTAATACTGAGTTGAGTGAACATTGCTCGCAGCTTGGCTACCACTTTCATGCTCAACGTATCTGTGAGAAAATTTGCTTTACCAGGGTGGTAATCTATAACACAGTCATAATCTTTCAAAAGCTCGGTCCAACGATGTTGTCTTAAATTAAACTCCTTTCGAGTTAAGAGGTATTTAAGACTTTTATAATATGTGAAAATATGACACTTCTAACCATACAAGTAGTGCATCCAAATTTTTAGGGAAAAAACCACAACAGCTAGCTCTAAGTCGTGAGTTGGGTAATTACGTTCATGTATTTTCAAATGGCGTGACGCATATGCAATTACCTTACCTTCTTGCAATAAAACACAGCCTAAGCCACTCAACGAGGCATCGCTATAAACCATAAAATCTTTTCCCGATTCCAGTAAAGTCAAAGCTGGTGTTTCAATCAACATCTATTTGTCTCTCAAAACTTTCTTGGCATTGATCATTCCAAACAAATTGTATGTTCTTTTGCAATAGTTTTTTCACCGGCTAACTATCTTTGAAAATATGCTAGCAAATCTTCGGTAGTAACCAGCTAAACCGAGAAAACTATGAATTTCTTACACATTCCTCAGTGTTTTCCACTAAATTATTGCTTCAATATTTTTCTGATCAACACGGATCCCCTTCGAAGAAATTACATGCCCCAAAAATACTTTTGATAGCCAAAATTCACATTTATTGAGCTTCCCGTAGAGTTCTTTTTCTTGCAAAATTTGTAAAACAATGCACAAATATTGTTCTTGGTCTGCTTCCGATTTTGAATAGATCAAAATGTCATCAATAAATACTACTACGAACTGATCTAGATAGGGCTGAAAAAATGCAATTCATGAGATCCATGAATGTCGCAGGAGTATTTTTCAATCCTGTAATGCCCCGAATTTGGGCCTAGAAGTATTATGTCTTAAGCATGGGAACAATTAGGAAGCTGCTCATAAATATTTAGTTGTGCAAGAAAGTGACACAACAGTGTATCTGTTTCAGTGGTTAAGTGTTCTGGGAAGTGTCTGAGAAGTCTTGGGTTCAAGCCTGAGCAAGTGCCAAAGAAGTTTTGTTTTTAAAGGAATAAGCACTGTCTCTAGACAGTAGGCTTTTAAATAAATATGGGTGAGTGTGATTTGAGGTTCAAGTCCTGCTTGACGCAATGGAGTATTTTATTTTGGTAACAATACTGTGGGGGAGTGTGATTTAACTGGAACACTGAAGTGTTTGAGTAGAATTCGAACTGAGTAGTTGAAGGAGGAGTGATCAGTTGAGGGATTTGAAGAGAGATTTGAGGAGGGATTTTAGGAAAGATTAGGGAGTGTTGTGTCGAATGTGGGAGTCCAATCTTGGCAAAATCGGTCATAGTACCTTTTTGCTCTTTAGTGCCGAATGTGTTCCTAGTTTTGCTCTGCATTATGAGGTTTTGTGGTTTGTTTTTCTTTGCTTGAGACCAAATGCTACGATAGATCATTCGGGCACCTTTCTGGTTTGCCTATTTCAGTTTTGCTCTCCACAATAGTGCCTTTATTGATCGATTGTCTCCTTCTCCCTCTCTTTCTTTTTCTTCTTGATTCTATTGGCCAATTGCTTCTTTCTTCTTCCCTTCTCAATAAGAGTTTGCCTTGGCTGATTTTCTGCACCCCACTCCCTCACTCAAGGATTAGCTGAATATTTTCTCTTCCCCTCCTTCGAATCTTTTTGGTGTTAACAGATTTCCTTTCTTTTCATTGTGCTATTGTAACTGAATACCTCTTTCATCTCTCTCAATTCTGTCCCCCTTTTTCACCTTACACCTTGGCCGAATAGTTAGTCTCCCTTAATTAATTTTCTCATGGCCGATTCCTTCTTTTTCGTCTATTGTTGTCTCGAATAGAGGTGCGATTATTACATCTTGAGCCTCGGTTCGAGTGGGTGCTTCTGGGGGATAGGCTTTACTACTATCTTCTATTCTTAGTCTACGCTCTCAGTAAGTTGCTATTCATGTGGTTCGATTATTTGCATGTATGATCTTAGTTAACAAATGGCAATTGGGATGCAGGCAATACTTAAGGATTCCAAGCGATCACTTGCAACGGTTTTTGTGTGCGATCGATCGAAACAAATGATAGGTAATCTTTTAAATAAGTGTTTGATTAGTGTTTTCTTCGACTCAATTGTTAGTCTATTAACCGAAGTTTCTGTTTGGAATAGGTTGGTGTGCTCGTGCGCTAGTTGCACATTTTTGCAAACAGGTGTGTAAACACTGCTCAAACTATAGATCAACAAAAAGCTGGAAAATGTAATCTTTGATGCCACATGGGCGTGCGCTTGCTCGTGTGGTAATCTGAATGCATAGACATGGGTGTTAGATCGTCGAGGCCTCCATGAGCGATTTCATGGGCCGTGTGGGCCTCACGGGACTATGGGCCCCACACGGGTAAACCACATGGATATATGGAGATTATCGGGCCAGGCTGTGTAGTTCACACAGCCAAGGCCATTTTTGGGCTTTGTGGGCCATACGGGTGTGTGGGCCACATAGGCCCGCAATATGGGCCTTAGGCCCATTTTCACTGTTTGACTGTTAAGGTTGCACGAGTCGCTTGAGACCACTGTGACCTACTGTTGGGTCAGTAAGTGTACGTAGAACCCCTTGTGGGTAAAATGACTGAAAGGCCCCTACATGGTAAATTGACTGTTTTGCCTCTATGTGATATATGTTGATATTTTAGCATGCTATTGTAACTGTGTTGAGTACGTGTATAATATTATGTTATGACATGACATGTGGCATGATGTGACAACCCGAATTAGGGCCTAATCAGAATAGTGGTTTCGTGACCACAAATTTGAGATATAAATAATTATTTATAATTATTTTGGGGTTTATGATATGATTGCATGATTTCGTGAAAATTTCGTGATGAAATTCTATGCATTGAGCGCTTAAGTTGAGATTAGGGACTAAACCGAATAAATTGTAAAACTCGTGTTTTAGAAGTTTTTAGTATGAAATTACTTTGGGATATTAACTAGGAGGTCTTAAATAGCAATTTGACCCATTCCTAAGTTATGGACAAAAGTTGGACATGGAGGGAATTTTTGGAAAGTTTAGTAGTAAGGGCATTTTGGTCATTTGCATATTAAATGAAATAAAATGGGAAAAATAACACAAAATTGGTCATCATCTTCACTAGTTGCTGCCGAAATTTTCTCTCCTCCATAGCTAGGGTTTCTTCAACATTCAAGCTTCATAGTAAGTGATTTCAAGCCCCGTTTTTAATGTTCTTCACATTTTTGAAATCCTCGTAGCTCGGTTTACCTATTTCTACCATTATTTCGAGTTAGGGTTTATGTTTAAAAATTTACCCATGAATGATAGGCATGTATTGTGTTGTTTGATGGTAGAATATGAATGTTTGAAGTTAGGAGAACGATCTTTTCTAAGCGATTTTTAACGAAAACGAGCAAAATGGCATAATCGATAAAAATACCTATTGTTCATAACTATGTGTTAGAGTGAGAATTTGATGTTGCCATAGAACTGAAAAATGATCAATAGGTCATTAAACATAAGAATAAGGGCTGAAATTAAATTTTCGAGCCTTGGGGAAAAATCGTAATTTTGTAAAAGTTAGGGGGCAAAAATGTAATTTTTGTATAATGTGATTTTTGGATTAAAATAAATAGTCCAAGTGTTAAATGAGCTAAATATGTTGTTATAGATCAAGAAAGGCGTGGAATCGACCTCGAACGGGGGAAGGAGAAAGTTTTGGACTAAATTGCAAAATTCACATATTTTGCACCGAGGTAAGTTTGTATGTAAATAATACATTAATTTCATTTACATTCTTATATTTCAGCCTATTATATATATACTAGCTGATGTTGAAGTATAAATCGACTATTGGAAGAATGCAAATAAGTAATAGAGAGAGAGATCCCAGTAGAACATTCGGAAAGATCGAATAAAATAGAGGGAGCATAGCTAGGTCACATGTATGGTGCTGAGTGCACATCATGTGTACAAGAAAGCTACGAGATACTATGTAGTAGCTAGGTCACATGTGTGATACGGGATGTATCCCATGTAGACAAGAGAGCTACGTGAGAGATAAATGTAGCTAGGTCGCATGTGTGATTCCAAGTGAAGGACACCATGTAGACAAGAGAGCTACAAGACAAATCGGCTAGGTCGCATGAGTGGTACTAAGTGTTCACCATGTGTACAAGAGAGCCGAATTAAATGAAATATGATGGTGGGGCTGTGTGCTGAAACCATCAAGTATCGAGGATTAATCCGAATTGTTCAACGGGATGGCTTTGTGGTGACATTGTAGTCATGGGCCTATACTTGTGATGTATGAAATGTGGTGAAAATGATTTGTGATATATATATAAGTTAAAATGAGGTTAGTACAAAGAATGTGTGAAAGAGTGAAATTAGCATTAAAACTGTTTTGGACAGTAGCAGTGACGTGATTTTTAAAAATCACCAAAAGTATAAGGAATTTAATTAGAGGTTGAATGAGATGTGAAATTAAATATTAATGAGTCTATTTTCATATAAAAGAAACATAGCAAGCAAAGGAATTCTATATTTTGAGATATTTACAATTGTGTGTGACTTGCTCAGGATGACTATGTGATCCCCTGTTCCAACTTTGAAAAATCATTAAAAATTATAAAAAACAAATTAAGAAATATAGTTTATATGCATAAATTCCTTATTGAGTCTAGTTTTAAATGGAATAGGTTTCATGGTTATTTGAATTGTGTACTGAGATAAATTCAATTCGTAGTGAACAGAGGTCAGATCAGTTGAGCTGTGTAACAGGGGAAACTTTAACTAATAAACTGTACTAATTGGCTGAACCAAAAATTCTAGAAAAAAATTAGTAAGAATTTTTATGAGTCTAGATTCAGTTAAATTTTATGGATTTGAATTTTGAGTTTCGTAACTCGAGTTATGATTTATTTAGTGATCATGACGCAGGAGGGACAGCTTGATCAAATTGGAGTAAATATTAAAATTAAAATATGATATAATTGAGTTATGTTGTAAACATATTAGATTCCTTATTTGTTATTTATATACTTACTTACTAAGCTATAAGCTTACTTTCTTTTCTCTCCTTTGTCTTATAGTGTCATCCAGCTAGCACAGGAGTTAGAGATCGTTGAAGATCCGCCCGCACTATCAATACTCTTGGTATTCGAACTCAACATTTTGAAATATGTCATGTATAGCAGACTTAGTTATTTTGTTACGTGTCATAATTGTCTAGGTTTAAAATACTAATTATAGTCTCAAACTAATCATTTTGTACGAAGCCTTTGAAATTGGTTTGTATTGTTAATGGCATATGTTATAATGATTCATGATCAAATTGCACGCCATATTTTTGTTGGGTTTTATTTAATAGTATATACTATAATTTGTTAATACCTCGTACCATGTTCCGGCGATGGATACGGGTAAGGGGTGTTACACATGATGCATTTCATGGGGGTGGGTTTTTATATGGTTGAGGAAGTGTACTGTACTGGCAGCTCTACTACAAATCACTGATGGCTCTAAGCCTATTATACTGGCAGCTCTGCTGCAAATACTGTTTAGTGCCGCAACCGGTGCTAATTCTGGAGTGTATGGATGGGTGGATTGATTATATACCCACTTGGAGTGTAGGGTTGGATGAAGATGGTGTGTAGAGGCTGGATGGGTAGGACTTGCATACTGTTTACTGATACTGCACTGTTTACTATTACTACACTGTTTACTGTTACTGAATTGGCCAAAGCTCGAACACATGATTGTTCTATATTGAGATGGGCTAAAGCCCAAATTGATATTGCCACTGTTACTGATATGGGCTTAGGCCCAGACCATTTTTGTTCACTGTATGTTTGACTGTCTATTTATTAGGGGATTACACACTGAGTTTTCGTGAACTCACCTTTCTGTGTATCTGCACAGGTAATCCTTAGGCAGATCGGTGCTGCGAGGGACTCGAAGGTGGCCACACAACTGCTTACGCTCCTATATTTGTCTTTTAATTTATAAGTAGTTTAATTTGGGTATTTTTATGTAATAAGGCCTCTTTAATTTTTAACGTTCTAATTTCGGGTTTCACTTATATCGATTCATAACTGCTAGCAGTAAGACACAGGTTTTCAAAAGATAAATGTTTTTCAAAAATACCACAAATACGTAAACAATTTTAAGAGCTACTGCAAGAAAACAACATTTTACAAGTAAACGCTAGTACGCAACTGTTTTAAAAAGCTTTCGCTACAAACGAGATTTTGAAGTTAATAACATTTTAAAGTAAATACTTTTGATAGTGACGCAAGTTTTAAAATCTTCTTTTAGATCACACAAAGAAGCTTAAGAAGGATTGGGATTTGCAAACAATCTCATGCTTTACGAAAAACACTTCAATGTGACATTGCCAGATTCGGCCATAACGTCCAAGCCGGGTTTGGGGTGTTACAAAACTGAAGGGTGTCACTAAAAATTCGTAATGGCCATAACGTTTATGAAAGGCATTTTTTGATACGTCACTATCTTTCACTTTCAACTGATAGTAACTCGATCTTAAATCAATCGTAGAAAAGACTAAAGCTCCTTTCAATTGATCAAATAATTCATAGATACGAGGGAGAGGTTATCGATTCTTAATTGTCAACATATTCAATTGTCGATAGTCAATATGAATTCGCATCAAGCCGTCTTTATTTTTAACGAACAGAACTTGAGCTCCTCAGGGCGATATACTAGGACGTATGAAATTGCGATCCAATAGATCTTACAGTTGCATCATCAATTCCTTTAATTTAGTTGGTGCCATCCGATAAGGGGGTATGATACTGGAGTTGTACCCAGAAATAATTCGATTGGAAGCTCAACCTCTCGATCAGGTGGTAATCCTGGCAATTCTTTAGGAAACACTTTAGGAAATTAACAAACAATCTTGATATCACTGATTTCAATATCCCCGAGCTTCGAGTTGACAACATAAGCCAAAAAAGTTTCACAGCCTTGCCATAATAACTTATCAGCTTGAATCAACGAAACAATCCGAGTTAAACCACCCACCTTAATACCCCTAACTTTGATCATCTCATTATTAGAATCTTGGAACAAACTTTTCCTTTTGACAATCGAGAACTACCTCGTGCTCAGTTAACCAATCCATACCCAAAATTACATCAAAATCACCAAAAGGCATCATTAGTAAATCCACTGGAAACGTCAAATTTTGAATTTTCAGCGGACAACGTTTACAAACTTGATAAACTAATATAGTCTGAACCAAAGGACTAGATACAGGCATAGTGACTTTAGACGTCTCGTACCTTATTTTCTAGATTCAATCATATCAGAATTAACAAACGAATAAGAAGAACTAGGGTCAATTAAGGTATATACAGGTGTAGAGAATAATAGGAAAATACCTGCTACAATATTGGTAGCATCTCCCTCATCATGTGTACGCACCACATAAGCAAGAGCTGACATTCTAGTCTAAGGATGATGCATAACTATTTCATTCTTTTTTTTGGATCCACCCCTCGAATTCGATCTACCTTTACTTGTTCCTCAACCTTTAATAGCGGAAATAGCTTTCTGTGAATCATCTGGTGTATCACATTTATTCTTTGGAAATTCACAAGAAAAATGTTCTAGGGATTTGCATCAGAAGTAGCCCTTTGTCAACTTTGAACATTTCCCCAATGTTTCTTACCACAATGCTCACAGGTTAGCACTTTAGAACTTTTATTCGGCCCTTTACACTCCCAACAGAAACTGCCGGTTGACAGTCTTGTATTTTATTTGATGCCATTGATTTTGCAACTGTCTTCACAAAATCCCAAGACCTTTTACTTTTCTTTTGTATTGAGTTCAAATTGGGACTCCCAAACCGCTTTCCCGTGACACGAGAAGGTTCAACTTTCTTTCTCAATCCAAGAGATTGTTCCACAAGTTTTGGTCATTCAGATAAATCTGTGAACTCTTTAATCTTCAATACTACTAAGTGAGTTCTAATCTCATCATGCATTCCATGTAAGTATTTCTTACAGCTTGATTCTTCAGTAGGAGCAAGTTCCATAGCGTACTTGTTGAGTCACATATATTCTTGTTCATAATCCACCACAGATAAATCTCCTTATTTCAACAAAAGAAATTCATGTTTTCTTTCGTCGAGATATAACTCCTTGAGATATTTCTTTTGAATTTTTACTTGAAAGAATTTCTAATCTATGGTTTCTGTAGGAATGTGTCATGTGATGATTTGCCACCATGTGTAGGCTTCACCGTGCAACAACGAAACAACACAAATGACACTTTCTCGCAAATTACATTCAAGTTGTTAAAGAACCCTAGCCATTGATTCCAACCATAACTCAGCCATAAACGAGTCAACTCATTTTATCCCTAAAAATTATGTAGCACCATATCTCCTCAATTCATTAATAGGAGCTTGTTTAACTGTAGGTGCAGTATTGTTAGAGAAGTAGCTCCCACCACCCTCTAAAGAGCTTTTGCTATGATTCGTAATACATCAGTTTGAGATTGCCCTTCAATTGGGCCAATATTAGCATTTGGTTGCCGACTACCATCAGCATGAACACTCGGTGTTACCGATTCAAATTAATCAAATTCCCTCGTAGATTCATCACCAATATGTACTTTTTGATCAACTACGTTATTAGCATTATTTGACATCTTTAACTATAAATAAGAATATTATAAATTAGCATCAAATCTTGACTCAAATTCAATTTAACTTTGGCATGTACCCCTAGGCTCAGCCCCAAGCTCGATTTAGTCCGCGAATTGGCTAAACTTGTAGCTCTGATACCACTAAATGTAACACCTCTAACCTATATATATTGTCAGATTAGGGTTACAGAGCATTACCGTATAATTGAAACATTTAAACTAAATTTCATTCATAATCGTAAACATATTATAACCTAATCATTCACATATTTATCGTCCCTAAATCGAGCCTTTAACTCCTTAAAAATATCTTAGAAACAATTTGAGACCAATATGACATCATTTGGAATGTTTAGGAAAAAGTTACAAATTACTACAGAGGTCACACAGCCATGTGCCTTAAACGCCTAAGACACACGCTCGTGCCCTAGGCCGTGTAACCTTCGAACTAGGGACACACAGTCGTGTCCCAGCTCTTATCCTCACCCGTGTAACTCTCTAAGTAGGGTCTCACGACCGTGTGCCAAGCCGTGTAACTTTCGAACTTGCCCCACATTCTCGTGTGTTAGGCCATGTACTCACTACCCTTTATGCAAAGGAACCAATAAGAAACACACAGCCATGTCGCCTAACTGTGTGTCATACACGGCTATGTCGCCTAGCCGTGTGTCACACACAGCTGAGACACATGCCTGTGTGGACTAAAATTAACCTATAAAAAAGCCCCTTTCAAAACCATTACAAGCATAACCATTCAACCTATCTAAGCACACTTTAAAAGGGACTTTAAGCATCATCCAAACACCATAAAACATGCTAAAAAACATATCAAAACAAACACCTTAAGTGCCTAACCAATGTGCCCTCATTGACACCGTATTTAAACCATCTATCAACAACAAATATACCATTCATAGGTATCTCAAGTTAAGTTCAATCATTCAATAATTGAATATGGTAAATGCATATCCTATACTAATCATTCTCAACAAAAAATTTCAACCAAAGAAGTTCAATTAAATAAGCTTCCTTAATCTACTAATCAAGCATCATAGGTTTAATACCAAAATGACCCAAAGCATTTAAGTAAATACTAATTCAAAGCATTCATATAATAGCTCCAAGCATGTATTTACAATTATTTTTAACTTATAGAACTATATTTCCTAGGACTTACTAAATAAAAGGACATTATCATAATATTGACATCCTAGGTACATGCCAAGACTCAGAAATAAATACATCACCAACATTGAGTACGGGATTTGTCGTGGATGCTAAGACGTAGAACAACAATAATACCTAACCTGCAACCAATTAAAAATTCAAGCAGTAAGCAACTCACGATCTCTATGTATCCCACTTTCAACTATTAACCAAAATCTACTTTTCACAACATAAAAATCATCTCATAAACTATTATACCTTATCAAATTATATTTTCCAACAAATGGCACCCAGTGCCTAAAGGTTAGACCGTGATTAAGATTTTGCGCCCAGCGCTAGTCATTTAACTCAATGAAATCATTGGTGTGCCCAGCACTAGTCGAACGAATTGAAAAATTATTGTGCTCAGCACTAACCGGATAACCGACGATAGTTCTGCCCAGCACTAGTCGAATGAATCGACAAATTATTGAGCCCAGCTCTAGTCAGATAACCAACAATAGTTACTCAATCGAAATTCCATAATATTACTTTTATCAGTCAATATCACCTTTTTTATATAAATCCATATACTTCCATTCACTTGAATTAGCAATTATATTAGGGATATAATAATCATCAAGTAGTAACTAGATTAATGAAATAAATTTGTAAAGTTTGAGTTCAGGGAATATGAACTTACCAAAATATGATGGATGCTACGAATCGAGGATGTCTACTCCATGATCTTTTCCTTGCCAAGGTTGATACCCGATCTATTCTTCTCTTGATCTAAGTTTAACAATTTAATTTAATTACTTAATTTGAATACCATACTTGTATTTAATAAAATCTATTAACCATAATCATTATTCATACTTTTACCAAACAACAATTGACGTTTTTCTCAACTCAATCATTAACATCAATATTAAAGTTGATCACATTTTTTCTAATTTCCATAACTAACCAAATATAAAAATGATTTATTAACAATCTCTAAATTCTTGAATTTTATAATTTAACACCATGCTAGTTTAATTTATAACATTTAACTCCTTAAAAGTTAATACTAACAAAACTCATAGCACAAAATATTTTACTTGCTTAATGGACTTAGTAATTCAACCCAATTTTCAACATAAGAACAATCCATCAAAAAGAGTCCCTATACTTCACAAAATTAAAGATTTTACCCTCACAATTTCAAAGTTTGCCACAAGTAAAAATCTCAATGCACAAATTCGTGGATTGGCTTCACTTCTATTTCAACTTCAAAAATCTACCCCAATAACATTAAGAACTTAGATTTTTCTACCATATTAACTTGTTTTAACATCAACAATTTTAACCAAATTGAGCTCTAGGACATGAAACAAAATGGCCAAATGTTCTTCTCCCCTTTTTGGCATGCAAAGAGGAAATGAAGCTTTTAATTTTTTCTTTTCTTTTTCCCCCACTAATCTATTTGTTTCCTTATTAAACAATTTCTTTTCATTTTATATTTTATTTATTCTAACCAATTTACTTATTGTCTTCATGTACATAATATATTTATATATTTAATAGATACATAAAATCATCATAAACTTCCACTATCAAAAGTTTATATAATTAAAGACCTATTATTTGAATAAGTCCTTAATCTAATCCTACTTTGCAATTTAATATCAATACAAATTTTATCACCTATTTAATTTAATCCTTGTACTTAATTTTAAACACTAGTAATTAAAATAGTCTAACTATTATTTAATTCACTTCTAAGGCAACTCTAAAAATATTATAAACAAATATTTATAAACCCAATTCACAAAAGTGGGGGTTCCGGAAGTATGCTTCCCGACACCCCTGACCTATGGGTCATTACAAGTTTTCCATATTTTACAGTTTGCCACTACTTTTCAAAATTTGACAAATTTACCCCAATTTTCTAGATTTTACAGCTTTGCCTAAAATTTTATATTTTGATCAATTTAGTCCCTGAATAGGTTCCAGATTATTTTTAGTAACTTAAATTATGCAATTAGGTTCCTAATGATATATGCCATGCTAGAACCCATGAATTACTAAAATAATGTGGTATTTATTTGTATCTATGAATATTTGCATGAACACAAAAAATTACAGTTTCATTTTAACTATTACTATTTTATGTAATTCAGTCCCTGATTAGGTTTTCTTTATGGCATCTAGAGAACTAAATTATGCACTTGGGTCCTTGACTAGGATTAGAATGATTGACTATATGAATACATTAATTTATGATTTAATTACCTATAATGAATGGTATAAGTTTGTGAATGATTTTGTGGTTGCTAATACGATGTAATTGCTCATGATTGTTTTCTTTAATTCGTGAATGATTATAACTATTCATTAATGCTATACATGTTGAATAAATGTCTCATATGTTTTTAATTATCGATTTATGAATTTCCTATTCTTGTAATGAAGATAGAATGTTGACAATGATGTTGAATAATTGCATTAAGAATGATTGCATGGCATATGCATGGGATGAGACGTTACGGTCGAAGAAAGTAAGTGGAAGTATAACTGCATTTAGTCATGCGTTGTGCATCCACAATAAAAGTAAATTCCAACTGCGTATGTTTTACCATATAAGCAAAATCCTCAGACACTTTTATATACTAGTATGCCATGCTTCCATAGTCACTAACAGTGAAAACTGCAAATTATTGGTGGCATTAAGTCCACAACCTAGCCTGATTGGAGGAGGGAATTCTACCTATTATGGTGTGTAGAGGTTGGGGGTAGGACTATTGACTGACAAACGAATTGATAGTTGCATGACATATTGAGCAAACTCATGAAAAGTGCATAACAAATCGACTGGATTGTTACATGTTAATTGTGTAAAGTACATTGATTTGATAATTGAATCTGTCTGACTAATTATGACTGATCGTTAATGGTTGCTTGTATAAAGTAGCAAACTCATTTAACCGTATTGAATTGATTGATATGCGAGATTGTTTGTTATTATGTTAAATAAATTGATATGTGAAATTGTTTGTCATTGTACTAAATTAATTAACATGTGAAATTGTTTGCTATTACTTTACAAATTTGAATATGGAATTGGTTTATTGTAAAGGGACTCACACTGAGCTTCCATAGCTCACTCCCCTTATTTTCCATCTTTTCAGATAATCTCACAGAATAAGACGTGAACTTGACATACGGAAGGTCTCGGCTTATTCTCGCCC
Source organism: Gossypium hirsutum (assembly GCF_007990345.1). Taxonomy (NCBI): domain Eukaryota; kingdom Viridiplantae; phylum Streptophyta; class Magnoliopsida; order Malvales; family Malvaceae; genus Gossypium; species Gossypium hirsutum. Next base: position 41,088,126 of record NC_053431.1, on the reverse strand, counting down.
CACGAATTATTATTTATTATTTATTATTATCATTTAATTTTACTAAGAATTGTGGTATGGGATAACTATTTTTAATTACATCTCTTAGGTTGAATGTTATTTATTAATATTATTTACCGTCGTTAATTATTTATTTATTAAGTGAATTAAACAGATTAATTATTATCTTAGGATTGTTGATTTATTTTCCTTTGCTAGAGTTTATGCTAGTCTTAAATTCATAAAATTGGGATAATCGCTTGTATGAAATATTTTTAAAATTGAAAATTGTTTTGTAAAATGACTGACCCACCATAATGGTGAATGTGATCTCTCTAGCCTAGGTCATTGTCTAGGCCGGGTTGGGGAGGTTACAAGAGCCCTACGCTGTCTCCTATAGAAGTTTAGCATGAATGCTCACACTCTCCAACACTCCCAACTCATAGAGCCCCGTCCTGTCTCCGTTGAAAGCAACTGTGCTCAACATTCACTTATCTCTCCAACACTATCTCCGGACACAATGCCCATCGCAATAATGAGGGTGAGTACTCACAATCTTATAGCATGCTAACTATATCAAATGGTTCCATAAGGTCACAGTGCCAACATATCTCTTTAACACATTCACAATAGGGATCACAATTAAGCAGAGCTCACACATTATAACACAGTTCGCAATTCACAATTCGCAATAGAGCATGATTCACAAATACTATAACTTTCATGCAACATATATTGCACACATTACACAGTTCACATATCATTCTTGACAAAGCTCACATAAATCATTGTTCGCATATTTTATTTAGCATAGGGCACGCAATAGCTTAGCTTACATACAATGCAACTCAAAATCTCACAATACAAAATTTGGAAAATTAATACAGTTCACCATATTAATGCAGATCACCAAATTAACACATTGTGCCATAATAATATAATTCATCAAGTTAACATGGTGCACAATATAACAAAATACACAAATATAATTGGCTCACACTTAGCATTTCACAATAATATAAATTTTCACTAATCAAAGCTCACAATATCGTAAAACTCATAATTCACATATAGGTTCGTGTAACACCTCTTACCCGTATCCGATGCCAGGACAGGGTTCAAGTCATTATCGGACTTAAACATAAACATTCATACAAACCGGGTCATAAAATTTGGTCCAAATCAAATTCATCCAATCACATGCATATCGTCCCTTATACAGGCCCACGAGGCCCAAAATATGCGCTAGGAGTGGTTCGAGACTAAACCGAAAACTTTTGGAACTTTTACTACACTTACAAATTTTTTCATCAAAATAGGGGTTTCACGCCCATGTGGCTTAGGACACGCTCGTGTCTCGGGGCCGTGTCTGTAGCATCCCAAAATAGGGCCTAAATGGAATAGTGGTTGATAAACAACGAATTTGAGATAGAAAAGTTTATTCCAATTAATTTTTATAATTTACCGAGTGATTAGATGCATGTGTTAGAGTATCGATGAAAATTTTATAGATAGCATGCTTAATTTACCTACTAGGGATTAATTGCAAAAGTTGATAAATATGAGTTTTAGATGCTAAAGGATTAAATTAAAAAGTATAATTGAAGTAGAGGTCCTTAAATGGTAATTAGACCATTAGTTTCATGGACAAAAATGGACATACATAGATAAAATAACTAAAGATTTAATGAAGGGTATTTTAGTCATTTGGTAATTAAAGATTAAAAAAAGGAAAAAGATGGCAAAATGTGCCCATCTTCTTCATTAGGCCGAAATTTCAAGGGTTCTTCATAGCTAGGGTTTTTTCAAGCTTTCAAGCTTCATAGTAAGTGATTCTAAGCCCCATTTTTAATGTTCTTTACGTTTTTGAAGTCTCGGTAACTTGATTTAGCTTATTCTAGCAATAATTTAACCTAGGGTTCATATTTGGAAAAACACCCATAGGTGAAATGTGTTTATTTTGATGTTTTATGGCAGAATATGAAGCTTGAAATTATGTTAAACGACTTGAGCTAAGTGATTTTAAGCGGAAACGAGTAAAATGACATAATCGGTAAAATACCTAATAGTCATAAGTACATGTTAGAGTGGGAGTTTGATGTTGCCTTAGGTAAATAAATGATAAACATGTCATAAAACATAAGAATTAGGGATAAAGTTTCATTTTCGAGCCTTGGCGCAAAGTGTAAATATGTAAAAGTTGAGGGGCAAAATCATAATTTTTCCAAAGTTAGAGTTAAGGACTGTTTTGATAAATGTAAATATTAAATAAGTTAAATTTTCTATTATAGATCAAGAAGAACAAAATTCAAGGTTAGATCGAGGAAAGATAAAGGCTGAGGACTAAATCAAAATATTTGATCGTATTTTGTATCGAGGTAAGTTTGCGGTAAATAAATGCAATATTTTATTATTTATAATTAACGATGTTATTTTTCAGCATCTATATATTTATTTTGTAAATTTATTCCTTGATCATTCAAGCAAGAATTGACGGAGAAATGATATTTAAAAGTCCTGGTTGAACCTTAGGAATGTATCCTACAAATGTCATGACATTAGGGTTTAAGGATACCAAGTAAGACCATGCAAAGGCATGGCATTGGTAAGTTTCACAAGGCAAGGAAATCATATAAGACAATGTCAAGACATGGCATTGATAAACTACGATAAGGCAAAGATCCCATGTAAGAACATGCCAAGGCATGGTAATGGTGAGTTCATAAGGCAAGGTTACCATGTAAGACCATGTCAAGACATGGCAATAGTAAGTTTAAAAAGGAAAGGTTCCCGTGTATCCTTATTATTCCAAGTGGTTCAATGGAAAATTTAAAGAGTGTACCAAAGGGAATGTTCGAAAGGTTCATTTAGAATGTTGTTATTTATTTACATGCAAACTTACTAAGCTTTATGCTTACTCCCTTTCTTTTCTCTCTTTTTTATAGTATCGCAAAGCCAACTCAAAAAATTGTAAGGACGTCGGAGATCGCCTTACACTATCAACGAGCTATCTCGGTATTTTGTGACTAGAAATACTTTAAGTTATGGCATGTATACGGACTTGGCTATTTTGTGTATATGTCCTTTTGATACGATTAAAGAATGGAATGTGAATACTTGGTAATGATTAGCTTATGATATAGCTAAATAAGAACATGTTTTGGTATTATTTATGCCTAAATGAGGTTTGATGCAAAGAAATTATAAAGGAGTAAGAGTTGGCCATGGAACAGTTAGGAAACAACAGCAATGATGTGGATTTGAAAAATTACTAACAATTTTAGAAATGGAATTAAATGGTGAATGAGATATAGAATTAAATCTCATTAAGTCTATTTTCATAGGAAAGAAATAGAGCAAGCAAAGGAAGTCTATATTCTGAGATATTTAAATTTTGTAAGACTGGTTCAGAGTGACTTCGTGATCCCCTATTCCAACTTTGGAAAATCACTAGAAATTGTAAAAGAAGAATTATAAGTCATAGTTTGTATTTCTAGATTCCTTAGTGAGTTTATTTTTATTAGAAACAAACAAAAACATTATCCAAGTTCTGTATAATGAGATAATCAATTTTTAGTGAAGAGAGATCAGGTCCATTGAACTGCAAAATAGGAGAAACTTTAATGAATAAACTGTACTAATTGGCCAAACGAAAAATTCTAGAAAACTTATGGTAAGAAGATATATGAGTCTAGTTTTAGAAAAAATTACGGATTTAAATTTTGAGTTTTGTAACTCGAGTTATAATTAATTTAGTGACTGTTACACAGATGGACAATTTTATTATGAATAGTGAAATAAATTGTTTTGATTTGTGTAAGTATTGGAAATTTTTAATGTTCCCGGTTTGGTCCCGAACTATTCCAATTGCACGTTTTAGGCCTCGAAGCCCTTTTATGGATTTATTGGATGAATGAGAGCAAATTAATTTTTAAAAGTAAAAAAAAAATTGCCCCGAACAAGTAAGATAAGTCTAGTAACGCCTATGCTCGACTCCAGCAACGTCTCGGGTAAGGGGTTACAATGTCCTTCACATGGCTAAGACACATGGCCGTGTGTCTGCCCATGTGGCCAAGAAATGGCTATTTTCCAAGCCATTTTCCACCCTCATATGCACACTCACATACACACTTTCAATGCACTTAACATGTCACAATTAACTATCAGCACAACCATAATCAAGGCTTAAACATATCAAAACATTATTTACTGTTCATAACAAAACTATCCACTTGAGTCATAGTTACTAAATTATTTATATCTTGAGCTGCAGAACTCTAAATTAAGAGCTGTTTGATTTCTCCAAAACTAGACTCAAATATATTCCTACCATAAAATTTTTAGAGTTTATGGTTTAGCCAATAAGTATAGTTAATTCTTCAAATTCGTCCCTATTCCAATTGCACGTTTAGGGCCTCGAATTATTTTGCTTACACCATTTCTTCTATGTAAACTAGAGTCAATAGCTTATTCAGATTTTATTAAACCTATAATTTGATTTCCAAATTTTTTGTGATTTTCAAGTTGTACTACTGCTGCTGTCCAAACTATTTTATACTATTTACTCTTCATGATTCCCTTGTACTAATTCATTAACATACAATTATAACCACATCACACAATGAATTGGCATAGGCTGATAATTATATACTTGCAACCCATTAGCCAATATAAGCAATCTATATGGCTACATACCAAATAAAATCCTTATTCATTACAACTAATACATTTGGCCATATCATAATGACACATACATAAATGACTGAGTCCCTATACATGCCATAGAGTTAACATACTTACATTCACTTATACCCCAAATGATAGCTTGATAGTGTGATAGAATCTCCTACGGTATCTAACTCGAGCTAGTTGAATAAACATATAAGAGGTGGGAAGAAAGGGGGGTAAGCTTCATAACTTAGTAAGTTCACATGCAAATAAAATGCAACTTAAATAAACATTAATCATTCATTTAACATAGTGAACATAATCTTGCATTTTATCAAATCTCTTAAACATATTCTTTATATACCTATACACATGTTCTTACCACAAGTTCATCATATCTCAAGTCATTCTCATGAGGTCGATGTACATACATGTGCCCACTTGCACATAATAACTTACTTTCTCGTCTTTGACATATTCATCAAGATTCCTCATTGAACTTCCTTTAGAACTACCCATTGAACACTCAGAATACTATCGATACATCGGAATCTCGCACCTAAGTGTCTCGTATGTAGCCAACGCTACCTCATATCACATATCACATGTTACTTGCTGTAACACCCCGAACCCGAACCGACACCGGAGTCGAACACGAGGTGTTAACTGACTTTAACCCCTTATAAAATTTATTTTCCAGACACTGCCCAATCTGTGTACTAGTTGTTTTAAAATCATATCTTGAGTGTCGTAACTCGAAAATCAGTTTCGTAATTTTTCCCAGAAACTAGACTCATGTGCCCATCTATGTATTTTTCTAGAATTTTTGGTCGGGCCAATTAGTACAGTTTATTAGTCAAAGTCTCCCATGTTGCAGGGTCGACTACACTGACCTTTGCCCATTACGACTTGGATATCTCCCTGTACGGGGCTTCAATACTGATGCCGTTTGTTTCTATGACAACTAGACTCAGAGAGGAATCTGTACATATATGGTACGACCCCTAATTATCTCTGGTTATTTATAATGAATTTCCAAAGTCGGAGCAGGGAATCCAGAAACCGTTCTGGCCCTGTCCCACAAAAATCTGATTATCTCTTAATATACTGCCCATATGATCTTTTCGTTACTTCCTCATGAAAACAGACTCATCGAGCTTCGATACATAATTTATTCATCAATTATTCCACTCCTACTATTTTTATGATTTTCAATCTCATACACTGCTGCTGCAGCATCTGTTACGAAAGAACTAGTCCATTTCATGCCTACCCTTGATCCAACTCAATCGAACATTCGTGCCATTTTCGCATGGCTTAAAGTTACATGCCAAAGTTCAAACCAACGAATAGCTATACATGCCAAAATGTTCTTCTAACACAGAAAAATACAAAACTTGCTATCCGTGTGAGACTTCGATGACGGCCTGACCCGCAAAAAATGAGTCCAACAACCTATAATGGTGACGAGGAAACACGAGGATTTATAACTCAGTAAGTCATAAGCAATGCACTACCATCCATCAATAACATTATCACAAGAGGAAACAAAATGGAACGAGACAATTTACTCCATCCATACCGAACCATACCATAGTTCCTCCAACCTATCGATTCTGTTTCATATCAATTCATGCATTCACATTCCATATACTCATCAATAGGACATTGAGCATTTCATAAATCAATTTATTTTCGTTACAATCAAACGACTGAACGGCCTTTCACCCATCCTATGATAAATTTATGTACGTGACTTCAAGTATATTTGTCACATAGGTTCAAACTTACCGAGCTCAACACCAAGTATAAGCATAGCACCTATTCGCCATGTACTCAAACACTTACCCGATCCGCTGTCCGCGATCGATCAATAGTGTGCACACATAGTGTCCATAATGATTCACGAATTATATTGATCCGCACACTCAGTGCTATATAATCAATCGCACACTATCACGTAACAAATCGCACACTTAGTGCTACATAGTCAAACCGCACACTTAGTGCCGCATGGTCAATTCGCACACTTAGTGCATCAATCATTTCGCACACTTAGTGCAACATAGTCAAATCGCACACTTAGTGCTGTACAATTTAATCCCGCGCACTTACCGCCAATCTCATGGTCTAAATGGTTATACCCGCACGTTAGTGCCGAGATCAACAACTCAGTACATCTTACCTCTTTTCTTTCATCAACAATTCCATCATCACATACGACATGCAAATAATATGTATATTATTCATTCCATTCAATCAATACATAAACATTATGACCATTTGAATAATACCAACTACATGCTTAATGACTTACCTTGTGTTGGGTAAGACGGTTCCAACTCGGCTACTCAGTGATCTTTTCTTTGCCTTTGCTTGATTCTCCTCCTTTAGCTCCTTGAGCTTAATCAATAATTCACTAGTTAACCATCTTGTTAACATTCATAATTCAATACCCATGCTATGTATGTTTGTATTCGCACCATCCTCACTAATTACTCATTTGATGGCCGAATGGATTATGTGTGTACAATGTCAACTATAACATCATGTAATTCCACATATACTACATTCTTAAGTTCCACATCTTAATGCCCATAATACATAATCAATTAACATCATATATATTACTCATGTGCAATAACATACTCCCATAAATATCAGTACTCACTTTAAGTATATTGCCGAATATACTAATCAACACACACCTAACCAAATAATTCTAAAATCTTATTCATTATAAACATCTAATTATCCTTTTTACATATCAACTCAAATCACATACATATTACTATAACATTTACATCGCATTGGTCAACCATAGTAGCCGATCTCCTACTTTGTACCCATGATCTATTAACTTAGTGGTTCAAACACTTCACACACTAGGATTCATCAAATTTTAACAAGAAATAAAATCTCTAATCCTCAAACACCATGCCGAACTTCAGGATGCTAATCCCATTCTACTTCTCACACACCCACATCAAACCCTTTATAACACCCAAAGTCACCATCCTTACCTCATCACCAAAGACATCAAAAACAACCAAGAACGTAACATCAGGCCGAATGTCATCTCCATCGTTAACAAGTTTGAACAGGCTAGTAGATTTTGACTTACAACTAAAATACATGAACTCAAAGAATACATAACATACCTCAATTAGTAATGCATGCCAAACTTCCCTAACCTCTTCCTTAGGATTCGGTCAAAAGGGTTGAAAAAGGATGAACAAACTTCTTTTCCTCCTTAGCTCACGCAATGGGGTATGCATGAGACCATATATTTTCTTTTTTTTTCATCACCTCCTTCATTATTTAATTATCAGCTTATATTCCTTACCATACATCACTAACACAACATGTTGGTGACATGTTTCCACCCATAGCATGGCCGGCCACTACATATTAGGGGGGGAATTTGACATGCAAGTCCCCTTTTTCTTCCACATGCACTAATAGTCCTCATGCATTGACCTATCACATTTTAAAATTTTCTCATATAAGTCCTATTGACTAAATTCACATGCAATCGACTAAATCAAAGCTTGAAATTTTCACACATTCATGATTAACATATTCTAGACAATAAACATCACATTCAAACCTTTCGGTGACTCGG